>NW_009611120.1:40217-88255 GCF_000690535.1 Cariama cristata | reverse complement strand
GAGCCGACCCAGCCTTAAATGGTGACACCACTGTGCTAGGGACCAGATTTCATTTTCTGGGTGCTTATATTTAGGACAGATATATAAAGTCATTCTTACCCTAGCTATTCAAGTGAGTTTCTAGAATGTCCCTGTTAGGCTTTGATCACACAGCCTTTGCAAGTGTTTGTGAGAAAAGTTGGTGTAGGTGCAGATCTCATCGTGGTATTGACTATACCCTCCTCACATGGACTAGGCTGTAGATAGAGTTTCAGGGACTGAGTAGGACTAAACACATCAGGTCCTTCTTGCCATTGTGAGCATTGAGGAGAAAAGCAGGGACTCTGCATAGTTCATTCTTTCCCGTGTAAGAGAGGCGCAGACAGAAAGGCTAAGGAATGTGAGGAGATTTGTTCTGACCTCAACCTGAAAGTAATGTCCATCATACTAGAAATAAAAATGCAACAAAGAAGAATTTGATGCTTTCTAAGATTTACCTGAGCTCCCTCAGAGTAAGGATAGCTTCACTTGCTCCCTTCTGGCACAGAACCATTTTGTTACAGTCCGGTGCAGTCATTAGCCTTTCAGAAATATTCTGGTTAGTGGGAAGGGGCGAGATGGCAGCCATAAAGAAGTCTTCCAGATAGTGCAGGTTCAGGTTCTGCTTTGCTCCCTGTTCTCATTGCAGACAGGATCAAACCCTTATGATGTAAACTGCTGAAAAAGATGAGTGATGGAGAAATATACTGAGCAGTGCTTAAGTCATGCTCAAAGTCGATAGGACTTTAGACTTCTAAATCAATTAATCTGGGCTCAGTGTCAGCCTGGAAGATACTCAGTGCTCTGAAGGACTGACATAATGAAAAAGCCCATGGAGCAATCATCAAGTACACAAGGCTGTCTTGTCTGGTTAAGTGTCTTGTGGCATTGTTGTAAGTATACTTATGAATGTATTAATAGCCAGTAATGTATGGTTAAATGTGCTGCAGGATCCCAGAACTTTAAAAAAATACTGAAGCCATCTAGAACCTGCCTTCAGCAGCCGCTATTAAATCTTTCTTGAGCCTACAGGGGAGAGAGAAACAATGAAATTTTTCCCACAGCTTGTAGCAAACTAAATGGTCCGCTGACGTGCAGATTGATAGCAGTCACTGGGCAGATTGCTTTTCGTTCATAGTATTTGAAGGCTGAATATATAATAGTAAATTGAACAGTGCCAGCAAATTGCCAGAAATTGTACCCAGACCTGGGAATATTATTTGTCTATATTGTACAAGTTTTTGAATGATTCCTCATACAATTTTGCATTTGACTAACCAACACTCTCCCAAATAACCTGCAGAAATAGTTTGGGAGTCAGTGTAAGGTAAGGACTGTTCCCAGTACCCAGCTTCCCTGCAGCCAAACTGCTTTGAGAGGCCGGAGAATTTGCACTGTTGTCTTGCAGTAGCAAATTAAGCTTTGGCCCTGTACCTCAGTTCCTTTTTTTTTATAGCTCAGAGATGTGGTGAATAGAGTTGAGCTGGCAAGCACTGAACAGCCTCAATAACTGTGAAAAGGATCTGTGAATGATCACTGACATTTCTGTTTTCTTTGAGTTACTAATATGTAGTCAGTATGAAAAGGAAGGAATCTCTAATCAGACGTATTAGGGTTTTGTTATGCTTGGGGGCTTGTGAGATATTTACATTATGAAGAGAAACAGATGATGAAGTGAAGCATTGTTTGAATGGTAAATTCTGTAAATTTACAAAAATTACTGGAATTTACTAACTAAAAGATTTGTTTGCCTGAAGATAATAATAACCAAACATAAGGAATTCTGTCCTAGTTCACAATATTACTCATCTCTTCAGTTATTATTGTAGGAAAAGACAACTTTTTCCCCATTTTTGTTTCATTTGGTTTCTTGTTGCCTTCTCTTTTATTATTTTGCACATAGGGACACTTGGCCGATGTGCCTTAATTAGGAGTTGAAAGCATAGCTGCATGAGTGCCATTGAGTAGCATGACCTACAGGAGTTCCTATTTCCTCTTCTCCTCAGAGCATAGTGGTGGATTAGGAGGAAAGGACAGTTGCCATCTCTTAGATTTGAAATTCTGATAATCAATTACAATATTTTGGGATTTCACTGGTTTCAAATTTTTATTATAGTAGTTTTAGTTTGGTTTAGTTACTACATTTTGTTTGAGAAGAACTGAATAAATTCATATATCGCTAAACATGCTAATAACAATACAGAGTTTCAGATATACAAAACTCCCTGAAAGACTGCTGAAGATATTTATGTGGCCCCTAAAGCCAGTTATTGCATGTTATTTTTTTCTTCATTATTGCTTTTTTTTATCTTTTCTTTTTTTTTCCTCTGCAGTCATACTTGGCCACAAGGAAACAAGAATATATTTAAAGGAATGGATAAAACTTATCCTGCAGTAACTTCCTAAATCAGGGGGAAATAATGACTCTGATCCAATAAAGCTTGTTTGAGGGGCTGCTGAAGCCCATCTCTCCACATGCATTGATCTCTCTAGGCTGCTTCTGCAGCTAGTGAGGAGAGGGCTGAACTGGCCTTTGCAAGCAACTGTTGCAACTGAAGAGTCTCAGTTACAGTCTTAAACCTAGGTTGATCCCTAGATTTTGTTGTTGTACTTCCCTTAGAAGCATTTGTCTGCCTTCTGTGTTTCTACACTGCACTATGTTGACTGTTTAATCCAATGTTGCTTTTATGAACAAAAGGTATCTGTAGCATTACAGAAACAAGACTTTGCCTTTGCAAACTATGATGTAAAAATTGCTCTTTCCCACACTGAAATGTGCAGAAATATCCCTCAGGATAAGGAAAAAGCAGTAGGCTAAGTGATGTGGAATGGGATGATCCCCAGGTGTCTGGAAGGGAGCAGTACTCTCTTGAGTCTCTAGGCTGCCAAACACTAGACGCCCCCGGATTTAACTTTTACTCAGCCCCTGGGAAGCACAGCATCTGCATTGCGGTGGGTGGAAAGGATTACTGCCCCTCTATTTATACTCCTTCATGCATATAGAAAAGACAGGCCTCTCAACATTTTTTATTCTCTTTTGCTACGCTTTCTAAAAGATGAACATGACAAGTTATAAACCTAAAGGCATGTACCAAAAAACCCAAAGGTTTGGGGTTTTTTTTTGTTGTTTAAATTTGAAATGAGACCAGACAGTATGTGAAAGAGCCTGCAGTCCTATCTGTGTTCTCATGAAAGCAGGTGAGGTCAGTGTGTCTGCCCACACTTCCTTCCACTTCCTTGTAAAACCTAAAGTGCATAGCAGAGTAACCAGTTTACTTAATTGTCTCTTGGAAATTCTCCAGTAGTGTGGATGTTTATCATGTCCCCAGGAGATCCCGTTTCTGTACACTGTTTCTCTCTATGTTCTTTTTTTCCATTTTAGTGAAGAAATGTTTATTAACCACAACAGCCGCCAGTAGGCAAAAAGTTGTTTGCTTTACTGTAAGGAAAGAGTATTGTTTGAGAGCACCCTGCTAGCTCAAGGGTGCCTTCTTCCAAAGGGGACCAACCTCAGTAATTGTCAGAAAACGGAAAAACTCTTTGTATCTTTCGTTGTGGAACTACTTTAATGACTTTCTTTTGTCCAACAGCTCTACAAAACAGTTATGTAAAGAAACTGTAGTGACTGGAACATTCCTTGCAGCTGTGTATTTTTCCTCCTATAAGAAGCAGCAATAACATTAAGGACTCCATGACAAAAGGAAGAAAGAAAAAAAAAAAAACAGATGGTGCTATGTTGCTAAGCAACTTTAAAGAAAGATGAAAGAAACCACAGAGCTCTACTTAGGTCTTGTAAAAACTCAAGCAGTAAATACCTACTCCTTTGATCTTACTTAACCACGATGATGCTTTATCATCCTCTGTTGCTGAGAAGCAAAAGTTCTGGGGACAAATAAAAGAGGTAGTTATGATAGTCCTTGAAAGGCCTAGAGATTTAGAATGGCAGCCTATCAGTAAATAGTTGCTAAGGAAAACCAGTTATAATTATACTGTTCAGCTCAACCGTGATCAATTCTATCATTGTCTTTTATATTATGTATGTCCTTTCCCATCTTCCCCAGACCCACTTCTCCCTTTACATCCAAAGTCTTATAGTACAACCATGATCACTGCTGACATTCCTGGATGTCACATCCATTTCTGTGTTCTCGGCCACCTGTAGATAGATGGTAGATGGCAGTTTCAACTGCATGCACATTTGTAATTCTCACTCTGGTCCATTGGAAAATAAGTAGAAAGTGTTGGGGGTCACTGTCTCCTTTACAGTAAACAAGCCACAGATAATGTTTGCAGACAATTTATCTTCTGTCTAGGCAATTAATATTAAAAAAAAAAATAATAAAAGAAAAAAAAAACCCAAAACCAAAATCAAAACAACCTATCACTGGTAACTTTATTAGAAGTCATAGAAAGTTTAAGCATGAATTGTCTTAAACCGTAGTTTTAAATTAAAAAAAAAAAAAAAGTATCTGGAAAGGTTAAGCCTTAATGTCACATGAAATTAATAGCTTAGCTAACAGCTTCTGTTTTTATTTGACATAATTTAAAAAAGAAAGAAAAAGAGGCAAGTTCCGAATAAAAGGTACCATGTCTTGAAATTGTTATAAAATTGCACAGTATATTTCACCTGCAGCGAAGACAAATAACCTGTGGCTTTCTTGGATATGAGCTTGCATAATACTACATTAACAGAGTTATCTCAGGCAAAAAGAGATATTTGTTTTCCAGTGACTACATGAATAAGAGAACAAGTCAAGCACTCTGCTAAGATGTAGTATTTATTTATGATAGGTGGTATAAAACTCTCTCATACGTCTGTATAGCTAGATTATTTGACTGATAAATATATCCTGGAAAAAATGTAGCAATCATTGAATTCCTTAATAATGGAAATAATTTATTTAAATGACGTACTTGGAATATAGTACCAGATACCACGAATTCTGTCTGTCCAATCAGGGTATTCAGTGGCCAGATACATTATTTGAAAAAGTTTTTACACCTATTGTTCTTAGCAAGGAAGTGCCTTGCTTTCTTGATAATGTTGCAAACAATACAGAGTAAAAAATGTTACATATTCAACAGTTTCACTTACAGGATTAGTTATTAGCCTTAGATATGCACTAGCGAATTACCTGTTTGATTAGCAGTTGAGAACCTGAGAATATGCTGCATCTGAAATTACATTAAAAAATGCAGTTATAGGTTTTAATATCAAAATAACCTCATTCTCCTAGCTCATTTTCTTACTGTTGCTGCCTTTGGATAGAAATCATTCTGCTTGACTCACCACATGCATTTGTGATATAGAATGCTACCAAAACAAAATTAATATTTTTTTAATGTTCTGTGTCTCCATCTAAGAGAGAATTTGAATGCAAATAATGCACAGATATTTTCATTGTTTTCAGATTTGGTACCTCCTTTTTTTTGATAAGAGATATTTACGGAATAGCATTTCAATAAACCAGTGGAAAATGGTTTACTTCTTGAAAGGCCGTTTGATTAATTGAACAGAAAGGATCAAAAGGAGTCATTGTGAAATGCTGAATGATTGTTTTGGAGACTAGTGACAATCAATTGTTTCAACAAACAATGAAGTAGAGTCTTACAAGGAATGTCTGAAATGAATGCACAGTAAAAATTGTGTGCTTACCTAGTATTTTCAAAAGTAGGCAATAACAAGTTTCTGTTTTGTGTGGTAAAATGCCCACTGCTGCTGTGAGTGGCGGGAGAAAAAAATGCAAAACTCCTGCTCAGTTTAGAGTCCTATTACAAAACAAAACTTTACTGGCACATTGCCGTTATTATACTTGGAGTCTCATCTATTAGTGTTGGTTGAATTACACACTATTTCTTTTAATCGATTGCAGACTTAGTAAATAATTTCCTTACTTAAATATTAAGAAAGCAAGTGATAACACTTTAAATAGATGTTTGAAAGGAAATTAATTTTTTGTAAGATATGAAAATGTTGAAAGTTTAGATTTTTGTTGCTACACCCCTCTCCCCCCCCCAAAAAAAAAACAAAAAAAAAAGAAAGAAAGAGAAATGAACAAAATACTGAGGTTCTTCGCAGAGGGAATGCTGTCCCTGGGAGAGGTACATCTGACTTTGTCATGTGGCTGCAGATAGGAAGCCTTTGGCAGATGGGCTACAATATGGCCATAAATGCCAAAAATACACCCTGGAACAGTAGATTTAAGAACGGAGGCTGCAAAGGAGCCAGTCCAGTGCAGGCAGTGAGGTTAAATTTCATTAGAAGTCTGTCTAGTGGCCGTGTGTCAAAAGCTGTCTGACAAATGGGGCTCATGAAATCCAGCCTACTTTTCAGAGGAACCTTGTGAAAACTCAGACTGGAGAATGGTTTGACATACTTTTATCTGTAGATACTGATAGGGGGAAAAAATAAAATATTTATTCTTCAACAACCTGTGTTTGAAACTTTAAGTGGCAACTCCTTTGTGTCATTCATCTGTTGCTTTTTTGAACTACTGCCTTTGTTCTGCTGCTGGCATCTATGCTAGAGCTGTGTTAAGAGTGTAACATTATATTGGCCCATCAAACTCTACAACTGTGTTAGATCAATTGAAATGGATTGTAGAGTTAAGGCAATCTCACCTGGGTTGTGAAACAAAATCTGGATTCCTCAGTCTCTCTGTTGCTATGATTGGGCTAAGTTTTAAGTTATGAATAAAAATTCACTTTGACCTTATAATACTTCTGCTAAACAAGATTTGGTATTTTATCTCCTCACAAGTGAGAAAAGAGTTTTGGTCTTAAAGCTACTATAGTACCCACTGAAATTGTCTTATATGGATGAGTAACATTGTTAGACTTGCCGGTATACCAGGGGCTTTTAAAATATGTAAATTAATTGCATTATAGTAAGTTTAAATTTGTGGGCGTATGTTCAGTGGCACCTAAAAATGTACAATAATTTTAGTAGGCCATGAATTAGATCCACAGAATATGAGAAAGTTGGATTGGATTATGTCATGTCACACATTAACTTAGAACAATATGATATTTTGTGTCTTTTCAGTGGACGGAGGCTGGTCTTGTTGGTCATCTTGGTCAAAGTGCTCAGCAACTTGTGGAGGAGGGCATTACATGAGAACCCGCTCCTGCACAAACCCAGCACCAGCATATGGAGGAGATATCTGCCTTGGACTGCACACTGAAGAAGCACTCTGCAACACACAGCCATGTCCAGGTACGGCATATCAGTCCATGCAGCTTTATTGTTTGTGTGCCACAGTATAAGATATTCACTGTTAGGCAACATAATGCTCCTTGATCTATTATTTAGGAGTAAATAATTTCTCTCCCTTATTAAGTGCATGATCAGCTCTTACATGCTTCAATCACAGTATATCAAGTAACAGCAGGATATTGCCTACAGGACACCACCTCCTCCCTCCCCCTTTAAAAATTAAAATTTAAGTTAACAGGTTCCTGGTCTGGATAAACTAAAATTGTATAATATTTGAAGTGCATCATGCAAATGGCCTGGGAGATTTTTAATAACAATATCACAAAGAAATGCATTTGTTATAACACTAAACGTTCACAGCAAGCAAATTGCTGAGGTTAATATTCAACAACATGTGTTATCACAAGATCCTTCAAGTAGATGATGTTTGCCCTGTTTTCATATAAAACACAGAGCAAACCTTAATGCTCTTTGTAAAATACCTTCTTCAACTTTGGATGTTAAGGAGCAGAGATTTCATCTTTTCAAATGACTGTGGGGTGCTTAGTAAATGAAATGTCTCAACACTCCTGCTAGTTTTATGATATTATGGATCACGACATTTTCTGGAACTTTGACTCTGTCTTTTGACCCATATTAAAGGAAACTAATTTTTTTTCATTAAATTTAAGTGAGAAGTAGAGTGTAAAACCACACAAAAGCAGATAAAATCGTTAGTGAAAAGCCAGTGGGAAAATTTGTTTTCATTTATTGCTGATCAATGGATTACAGGCAACAGCAAAGGAAATAAGCAGCTCTGTTGCCACATTGTGTTACTTGCTTCGCTGAGAGCTCCTAGACTTCATAGCAAAAGTTTTCTACTCACATGATGAGGCTGTGCATGTGAAGGCACAAGCCCCATGAGTTTGAATTTATGATTCCTATTACCTGTGCTGAAGTACAATTTAAGTTAATTTCCTCTTCTAGGCACTGTATGTCTTGCAGCAGAATAAAAGTACCTATTTTGTCAAAATTAAAGCAGATGCAACACTCTGTATTTTGTTTTTTTTAAAAAAAAAACAGACATAGAAATCAGTTGATGATTTGATTTTTCAAGACTAATAGTGTATCTTTGTATGTAGAAGTTACATAGCTGTGTTGGGAACCTTAAGGCATCTTTAAAAGGTCAGAACTGGTGTGTTCATTGTGCTAGTATTGTAGCTATTTTTCTTGTTGCCCATCTATTTTCTACCACCGTTTTTCTAGAAATGACAGTTTGGAAACATTTATAAAAAATCTCTTCATCTTATTTTGACGTGTGTGGTGGGTTGACCCTGGCTGGATGCCAGGTGCCCACCCAAGCAGCTCTATCACTGCCCTCCTCAGCTGGACAGGGGAGAGAAAATATAACAAAAGGCTCATGGGTCGAGATAAGGACAGGGAGCGATCACTCACCGATTACTGTCACGGGCAAAACAGGCTCGATCTGGGGAAATCAGTTTCATTTATTACCAATCAAATCAGAGTCAGATAATGAGAAATAAACCTAAATCTTAAAACCACCTTCCCCCCACCCCTCCCTTCTTCCTGCGCTTAACTTTACTCCTGATTTTCTCTACTTCCTCCCCACCAGCTGCACAGGGGAACAGGGAATGGAGGTTGGGGTCAGTTCATCACACGTTCTGTCTGCCGCTCCTTCCTCCTCAGGGGGAGGACTCCTCACCCTCTGCCCCTGCTCCGGCGTGGGGTCCTCCCCAGGCTGCAGGTGGGGATCTGCTCCAGCGTGGGCCTCCGTGGGCTGCCGGGGGACAGCCGGCCTCACCGTGGGCTGCACCAGGGGCTGGGGGGAATCTCTGCTCCGGGCCTGCAGCACCTCCTCCTCCTGCTGCACTCACCGGGGGGCTGCAGGGCCGGTGCTCTCACATATTCTCACTCCTCCCTTCTCTGGCTGCAATTGCTGTTTCACACCAATCTTTTCCCCTTCTTAACTGTTATCCCAGAGGCATTACCACCATCACTGATGGGCTCGGCCTTGGCCAGCAGCGTGTCCATCTTGGAACCGGTTGGCATTGGATCTATTAGGCGTAGGGGAAGCTTCCAGCAGCTTCTCACAGAAGCCACCCCTGTAGCCCCCTTGCTACCAAAACCTTGCCACACAAACCCAATACAACCTGTTTGTTACCTAAATTTTGGAGGAGGGGGTGTGGAAGGATGAGGAGTTTGGTTTCATTTTGGTTCAAGAAAGTGAAAACTTTTATAAAGCAGTAACATTTCAGAGGGTAAAGTGTATTTTTCACATTCTGTGGTGTTTCATTAACATTTCAATCTCACTGAAAGTTTATCATATGTATTTGAAACTGGCTGTGAGAATGGCCTTTACCTCATGTTTACAATGTAGATTTCCAAACTTTTTTTTACTGCTCTTATTTCACATTAGTATGGGACAAAAATAACTGCAGTGCTACACGTGTCAAGTTTGGACAGACTCCTGCATCCCTGTAGAGCCATTTTCTTGTGGTGAGGATCACGTGGCCTTGTGTTCTTCCTTGTGCAGATCTGGAAGTACCATTGATGACATTCACTGCTTGAGTGGCATGTTTAATACAGGAAGGGAATAGCAGTGACACTTGGAGTCTAAGAACAACCAAACAACACAGAAATGTATATATAAAAATGGCAATTCTTTATAATGTTTCTTAAGTTGTGAAAAGAGCAAAGATTTCTTGGCATTTGAAATAGTACCTTTTTTTGGCCAAACAAAACTAGCAGAAAACTAAAATTTCTCGATCCTGATACTAATGGAGGGTTAATGGCAAATCCAACTGAAAGTATGCACTTAAAAGAAATTAACAGACTTGTGTCTGCAAAATACATCAGTTTTACTCATCTTTCATTTCAAAATGTCACTGTATGTGTCTTTTTTCTTTTAATTTATCCAAATGCAATCACATTAATATGAATGGAAGCACTGCACTATTGATCAGTGCTGGTTTATAAGCTGCTTGTCAGTACGTGTAATAGGTTGCAATGGTGTCTGTAATGTACTGAATAAAACAGTATTTTATACCTAAAGTATTTACTGCTGCTGTAAGAGGGGAAAATACATTCTGTCCTTAAATTGCTAACCCACACATGCAAATAATGGGTAAAGCAGTTGAGCATTTAGAAATGATGGTATAGTTGTGCATGAAAGAAATTTATAATCTTACAGACTGGTGGCCTGATCTTTCTGAGGTGCCTTCTTCACCAAAGCATCTTTCAGGAACTGCTTGGACTTAACCCGGCTTCAAAGGCCAGCCAAGACTGTGTAGGAAGACATGACACCTGAGTAAGCCTTGCCATGTTAGAGGTGAAAAGCAGTTCCAGGTTAAACACCACTCCAGTCCACTCTCTCTTTTCTGTTCTCATGACTTTTGCAAAGAACTGAGGAGCAAGTTGAGAGGAGCCTGCCCAAGGTGCAAGATAGCCTCAGACACTTTGAAGAAAAAGAATCAAAGGGATGAGACAGGACAACTGAGTCTGTAAAAGTGCATGCAAAAGCTATGGATTCAGCATCTCTGTGATGGCAGAGATAGTGACTCCACAGAGGGCAGGTCTGCCAATTTGAAATGATACATCTGTCGTTTTGGGTGCCTTACTTCTCTGTGACTCTCTAAGCTCCCAATAATGGCACTCCTCAAAACACAGGTTTGGTACCACGATCCACTGTTGCAGGAATGTCCATTCCTCTCACACTTGCACTGATGTCCCCTCTCTCCTCCTCCATGATTTTGTGTGCCAGACGGAGCTGATGAGCCTGGCAGCAGACCCACTGACTACCTGTGCTGTAGTGCCTGGGCTGCACTGTGGGGACTCAAGACAGGAGGGATATGCCCTGTGTTGCATATGTGGCAAGGTCCCAATGCACACAGTGTCTTTTACAGGACCCCTTAAGGGTAGGCTGAAACGGTAGCCTTGCCCAGTACATGAACTAGCATGATCTACGCATACTCTGAGGTTCCTATTTTATCACAGGTTGTAGCCACTTCAGCAAGGAACCTGGTGTACCAAAAGCATATTGGACAAGATGGGGTTGAAGAATACACCAGCCCCCAAGCTGCATTTAGGATGCTCACGAGCATTTTGTCAGCTGCTGCATATATCCCAATTATACCAGGATTGGGTGAGAGTATTGGCTCTGGCCTAAGCATGCCCTCTGCCACTGATGAGCACTGTGCCAAGATTTGTAATGAGCAGCATTCCTTTAAACTTGAATGAGCAAGGCTTTATAGTTACTAAATATTTAAGGTAAGGATCCATGTACTTAGTTTGCTTAGGTTCGGCAGCTGACACTGATGATGACAACAGCATCTCCTGGATGTGCCATACTATATAAACAGGAAGAAGCCAGTCCATTTGCTTGACTCCCACCTCAGCTCTCCTACCCTACCCGAATTAGGATCCAACTACATTATGTCATCTGCCTCCATGCTCCTGCCACCCACTCTGCAAATAAGGCCCTCCCAGGACATCTCCTAGGAAACAGAAGAACCGAAGGACAGAGCTGAATATTCTTGCTCCTCACAATAACAAGATCCTACTACTTGACATCAGCTGCTTGTGTTAAGGTATTTGCCCTGTTGTTCAAAGGAGGCCCCATCCAGACAGTTGCTAATTGTTCATGAATATAAATATCCAGGTGCTTACCTGAGCTGCTGAGTAAATCTGTTTTACGAACAACTCCACAAGTGATGGTGTGCATCAGACTCACAGACTGCTAGGACTGATTGCTGCTGTCTCTAACCAGCCCTCTCTTACTGTCTTGAAATGATCCCAGGATCACTGCTTGAAATTTGCTGTGTTAAAGTTATGTCAGTCTCCTCCATCCATTTCTTTTTACCATGCTATTGCTTAGGAAATGAATGTCCAACACTGTCGTGGAAAACATCGATTGCGTGACATTTTTCAAGACTGCAATCTCAAATATTCCTGCTACAATCTGTTACATTTTAGATGACCGAGAGTTTTAAGTTTTTCTTCTATGGCCAAGGGGAAAGTAATGAGTAAATGTGAACCTTGTATGTGGATTTATACAATGTATTGAAAGGGGCCCAAAAGAGTGTAAGACTTTCCTGACTTTCCACCTGATTCAGAAAAAGTATACAAAAGCTTCATAAATTTTCCAAGTTATTCATAAATTTAATGTTCTTCTATCTAACTTGAAAAAAATTAGGTTAATATATACTTTTTTATCTGAAACAAAGTAAAATTTGTAAATTTGCTTCCTATTAGCATAAAATCAATTAAAATTTTAAAGTAGAAACTTGGTTTGGGATAGTAGGACTGTTTATTCCATATCAAAACTATAAAACCTATCTCAGTGGGAAAACTGACAGAAGAAAGAAGAAATTTTAACTGAACTCTGTCTTCACTGTACTTGCCAAACTCAGAAGACTCCTATGAAGGCAGAACTTGTGCTTGAATTGTAAGAAAGCTGAGCTCAGTAAACTCACAGCACCTCATGGGAATGAGATCAATGCACTTCATTTAAGGGAAGTATTCTGAAATCACACAGGCATGAAATAAAAATGCCTTAATGAAAACTATATAGGCAGAGGAAGAAATATGGAGAAAAAATAGAAGCTGATAATGAACTGAATGGGGAAGAGAAAGTGAGAATACTTGATGAGATCTCTTCTATCTACAGCAAAGGAATGGATCTGAAATAAAAAAAGCTAAAAAAAAAGTATCTGCAAGATGCTACTAGTTTTGTTGTTAAACAAACATTTTTTTCAGACCTGGAATACATACTCTTACTCTCATTGCTACTTGTCAGGTACATAAAAAAAGACAGTGTCATTGTCCACCCTAACGACCTAGACTGGAATTAACTCCACAGCAATCACTCTTTCAGTCACCACCACAGAATCCCTCTGGCTTCTCATTTCCACACACAAAGGCTGTGGCAGAAGCCAAAGCCATAACACATCTGTGACAAATTTACCATCACACTCTACATTTCAGAGACTTTTGCCAAAGCCGAACTGCCTTTGTTTTATCATAATGAAAAAGCTGCCCTCTGCTAGTTGGTGGTAGCTGGGGATGAGGCCTTATGCCATAATTCAGAAGTACAGGCTCTCTCATTCGGTGTACTTGAAGCATTTAATTGCAGCGTCTGCATGTGTGTCCCTCTCTGCCTGTTGCAGACAACTGGTCCGAGTGGTCCGAGTGGTCCAACTGTGACTCGTCTGGCTTCCAGTTCCGTGTTCGTCAATGCATCATTTTGTTTCCCGTGGGCAGCCAGTGCACGGGCAACACCACGGAGAGCCGAGCCTGTGCTTTGGACTCCAACTTTATACCAGGTGAGATCAGCCTTCTCCTTGAAGGAGTAGTGAAATCTGTCATTTCAGGAGAGAGGCGTAATACTATCCCAGACTGCACTGTGCAGAGCTGAGAGCTGGAACAGAACTTGCCTTTTGTCAGCCAAAGTGTGTTGGTCTACTGTGTAGACCTGATGTTGCTAGATCTGGTGTCTTCATGAAAATCTGCCTCATGGCACCGAGTGCTGTGGAGCTGCCCTGCTGTCACCGCCTGGGACTTTGGTTAGTCACTGTCACTGCGTTCTGCAGGTCCCTCCCCTCTTACTTAGTAGCAGGGTGCAGGGATGACTACGGACAGCTAGGAGAAATAATTTGCTTTTCACTTTAATTTAAGTGTTTTTGAGACTTTTCGGTTAGTAGAGAAACATTCCTCTAGGTTTTGTGGTTTGCATACACAAAAGTGGGTGCTGTGGTAGTTAATCTGGAAATTATTTCACAGAGTCCCTTAAATTAATAGCTCCTTAGAAAGATAAATACTATTGACTGTGCCTCAGGTCCTTATCTCCCCCACGACCACTAAGTACCTGATGGATAGTCACGTCATGTATTATGTATAATTCTGTAGCATTGGTCAAAATTCATGACTATACTCCTTTTTTTTTTTTTTTTTTAACCCCAAGTCACAGCAGTCCACACAACGGTATGGGTGACCACATTGCATTGCTGTTAACAGTCATCTTTTCACCAGCGTACGTTAAAGAAAGCTAGTGGTCTATTCACAGACACAGAAATTTACATTTTAATGTATCATTTGAAATGTAATTATGTTTATTCAGTGCAGCAACCTATTTTTTCTGTGACTAAGCAGTACAATATAGTACAACATAACAAAGAAATCAACAAATTTAAATACTTTTTATGGATGGTGCATGATACTTTAACTCCCAAATGCTATTTTTTCCTCCAAAACCAATGTGAAAAATGTCAGTGTGAAAGCAAAAACTCCCACATCGTATTTTCCTCTTTTTCTCAGGCTTTTGAAGCAGCTCCATTAATATTCACATTCTGTGAATCCCCTGCTTAATCCAATATAAGCTCTACATCTTGTTTTGGAAAGTAGGCATTTTCAGAACCTGAAATAAGCTACCTCTTCTCTCGCCCTTCTGGTTTGTTTGCCACTCCTCCTCAAATTACCCATATCACAGCAGATAAGCTCATGCCCATTATGCTCACCTTAGGCAAACTAGCTTGCTTCCTTGGGATCGCTCAACTCGCTTTCACTCCTCCAGGTCCTCCAACTGAGGGTTCTCTCCCTCGCTCCCTCCCGGCCTCTCTTTCTTTTTCTAATTCGCCTACCTCCTTTCCTCAGCTAGCATGCTGGCATATCTGCCCTGATGTTGTCTCCTCCTCCTTCTGCTTGCCTTAGCTCTGTTCCTCCACAGATCTTAGTATACAGAGTGATTCTGGCAGAGTGCAAAAATGACCTCTCCTTGTCATTGCTGCTGCTGTGTATCCAGAGTTAGTTCTTACCAACATTACCTTGCAGAGCTTTACGATTTTCTGGTACATTTTTTCTGCTTTTTGTTTGGATTGTGAATTAATGTTCTTAACCAGACAAAATATCCTCTTAGCTTTTAACTCTCTGTGACAGTGCTGTTCTGTCAGGTCTTATGCTTTCTAATTTTGAAAATAGTATTTATTTAACATGTGAAAAAAGGTAAAAAGTTGCGATCCCTTTAGCAGTAGCTGCATGTGGATCATCTTTTGGTGATGGAGAGCCTAGTCTCTTAATTCCTCCTACAGAAGCTATGGCCTGTGGTCATCATTGCTGCCCTTCTCTGGTTCGTTTTTCAGTGGTACTAGAGAAGTCCTTAGATGGGAAAAACAGAGCTGCACGCAGTGGTCACGGTGTGGACAACACATAGCTTTGTAAAGTACCATAATGCTGATACTCTGTCTTATTCACTATTGCTTTCTTGGTAGTACTTGGCATTTGTTTTGCCTTTTTGATTGGTTCTTAACACTCAGCTGATATTTCCATGGAACAATTTGTCATAACCCCCCAGTCTCACGCATAAGTAGTCATGGTCAGATTACAGCCCATCATTTTATATATGAAGCTAGGATTACTTTCCACTGTATGTGTTGCTTTACACTGATCTACATTCTTTTTCGTTTGTTATTTTATTGCCTAGTTTTGTAAGGCCCTCCTGCAGCTCTTCACAGCATGTCTTTGTCCATGCTACCTTAACTTCGTATCATCAGCAAACTTCAAAACCACATTTGCCTCCTGCTTATCTAGCTCTTTGCTGAAAAGCCTAGGTCCCTGCAGAAGTGGTAACCTTCCTCCATTGTAAGAACTGGGCACATAGTACTACCCTGTTTTCTATCTTTTCCCTCATCTCATTTGTTGCTTGGAAAGCGTTTGACAAACTTAGAAGCTTTTTTGAAATCCAGGTAGACTGTGTCAGTTATCCCACTCATATCCACATGATCATTGACCTTTTCAGGGAGGTTCAAGAGATTTGTAAAGTAGGACTTCCCTTCACAGAAGCCATGGATCTGGAGTAAAGCGTGAGAAAACTTAGTTGCCAACAGATTTTATTCAGAATATTTCCAAAGTCAAAATGATAAGGATACAGGCTGGAATTACATTTTATTAGTTTACAACTGGGACCCATGAAATTGGCAGTCATCTTTTTTGAAGAGTTGTAAATTCTGTCTTTTCACATTAGTGCTAGATGTGACTTCTAGAAGTACTGAGCCCATTTGAACACAAGATAATTAAACTCTCATTCATTTTACTATTCAGAAAACCAACTCTTTCTTAACATGCTTAAACTCCACAAAGAATGTTTTCATGTGCACTTCATCTTTTTAATTCCAGAGATGTTTTGAGGCAAGAATTAAAAATATGTTGCTGCTTTTGCATGGGAAACTAAGGAACCTGGAGATGTCATGGGACCTTGTTGTTAATTCTACCACATAGTCAAAATCTTTTTTACTTTGGATTTGGAGTGAATGTAGTAGAATAAATTCTTAAATCCTTATTGTGTTAATCAAACTAGTAGTTCTCTGTAATATGTTTTCTCCTTGGCAGCTAAGTGGTTTATTTATTTTTCTAGAAATATCAGTGGCACGATCCAGCAGCATAGAAGAAAAACGATGTGGCGGTAGGTTTTTCAGCTCTAGATGTGTATTAAAAGCTGAAATATTGATCTCCATTTTTTGCTTTTGTTTCACCTTTTGCACTTTCTTAGTTTTATTCTACCTTCTAAATGCCGCATTCTCATTATTTGCACTTGTACAGAAAAAGAGATGTGGTTACTACAGGATTTCTCATTCAATATCCATCTGCCATTGCTGACCTTTGAGACAAGAACATGTATTACTGGATGTTTGTATTTTCTTCTTTTTTGGTACAGCAGTCACCCTTGTCTCAAAAAGAAATTCCTATTATAAGCTAGTTATCAGTAGGTCAAAAATTTGTAAAGTTGCTCCACCTTCTTCAGGATAATAATTTCACAAACCTCTTTGGGACTCCAAATAAATAGCAGAAAGCCAGCCTCCTAACCCATTTAATAGCTCAGGCTGTATCTGGGACTCATTTTCAGCTTTGCTGCCAAAGACTAAACTAAAAAATAAAATAAAAAAAAAGTTCCATTCCAGAGAGTCCTGATGCTAGCAAAACAAATCATGAAAGAGAAAACTTAAAAAAAACCCCAAACAATAAGAAGAAGGAGGAAAAATGACCGTTTTTTTGTGCTGAGCTATCACACTTAGTCTGTGTCATCATGGTAATAGCTCTGGCGGGTTCTAGTATTCTTCAATGCACAGATAAGCTGCATTATTAACCTAATAAAGGACAATGAAAACACAGGGGTTATGCAAGGGTACTAGTGTGCATGGTAACTTGTTATGGGAGCCAGGATAATGTGATTTGATTTTTTCACTAATTAGCAGTGGTACTCTGAAAATATTTTGCCAAGTTCTGCCAAGTGGGAAACTGTCATAAAAGTATAGAAGGATATTTCAGTGTTAATTTATATATTGAAGCAGTCATCCTAGTCACCTAAATATTAATCTGTGTTTCTAAATCCCAGTAGGCATTTAAAGATCCTACCTTAGGCATTTGCAAAAAATGCAACCCATGTGCTGGCCCTTTTTTCTTGTATTACAGTGAAAAATGTCTAACGTTTTTCAGACTAGTGCCAGTATTTCCCTTTAAAATCTTTCATTTGTGCATTTAGGCAATCACAAACAAATTTTCAGTAATGTTGAGATGAAATTTCCAACATGAGCTTCTCACTGATATTTCTCTCCTAATCAAAACCCACAGCTCCAGTTTGAAATAATAACGAAAACCAGTGTAATTTGTTTATTTCAAGCTTATCCTACTGATGCCACATCTGACCTGGTATCTCTGTTCAGTAACATCAGGGGATGATTGTGCTTTAGATTCCCTTCTACAGTTTCATGCAGCAATGAGCTTCCTCAGTTTTAATCCTTGCGTAGGTGGAGAGGGTTTCCCATCATCTGATCCTGTAGTATCTTTAAAGGGCAGAGCAGACAAGAGAGTGCTGGGTTCTGAGTTGTTGATTTTGCACTCTCTGGCTGCTGTGGTTAAAAGCACACTGAGCTTTAAGGAGTCTCTCTCTCTCTCCCCCCTCTTCCCATTTTCCCCTAAAATGCTACCATTTCTTCCTCATCTCTCGCTTATATATAGAAAAAATTCTGAAGACTGGAGAAGGGAACAAATTGACCATATATCAAAGATACAGAAACAGTAAGACCCAGCAAGAATCAAAGCAGGGGATGGAAAAAAAAGTAGGCCACTGGTTCTGGGACACGCAGCAAATAAAGGGGATATGGAAAACATTTTAGGGAAAGCAGGATTGTGATTCAAAGATATCAGGATTTTGTTAGTTCTGCCACAAGTCACTATGTGTAAGAGAAAGAATTAGAAGAGCAGCAGAGAAGGTGATACTGTAGTTCACAGAAAAAAAGCTATGTATGTACATTATATACATAATTTATATATAACAAGGCTTTGTTATACAGTCTGAAGAAAAAATTTGCTGAACTATTCAGACATACAAAATGCAATTCATTCATCTGGTTTTTGGGTTCTGAACTTGTTTAAGTATCTTTCAAAAATCTCAGTCTTAATAGTTACAAAGATGTATGGGTATTCAAGATTCTTATAATTACGCCTTCAGGGAAGTACAATGCATTTGCTACTGTAGGGATAAACCATTGCAATTGAGATGTTTCTGGGAAACACATGAAATTTCCCTTACCCTTATTTGAATCAAGCACTTGTCTACATTTTTCCCCAAGCTTAAGCTTTTATTGCTGCTTCCTTAAAAATAAGATTGTCTTCTGCTCTCCACTCTGCAGAGTTCAACATGTTTCACATGATTGCAGTGGGATTAAGTAGCTCAATACTTGGTTGCCTTCTTACCCTGCTTGTTTACACTTATTGCCAACGATATCAACAACAGTCCCATGATGCAACTGTCATCCATCCGGTGTCACCAGCTCCTCTAAATACCAGCATTACCAACCATATCAACAAACTGGACAAATATGATTCTGTAGAAGCCATCAAGGTGAGAAGTGGATTGGGAGCTCTGTAATGCACAACATGTATGGTCCTAGACAACAGTTCTGCTGTATCAAAAGAATTCTACCAGCTAGTTTTCTGCAGTGGCACTTGGACTGAAATTATGCTCATTGTTAATGACCAAAATAGATTTCATTTGAGGTGTCGTAATTACAGATCCTTTCCTTTGTCAATCCCTAAGTCAGATTTTGTGTGTATGGGTAATGTATACAGCAGCAGCCTTTCCTGGAAAAAAGCAAACCACTCAAGTTTTGTTTTGTGGGTTTTTTTTTTCCTAATTGTGTTCCCTAGTGGCTTGCTCAAGAAGTAAATAGGGCCATTAACAATCATCATGACATATATTGAAGATAATCCTTTGACTCCAATGATACGGTATCAAGAGCACTATTCATTTTTCTGCACTATGTCTTTATGCAGGAGATGTATCTGGTGAATATATTCTGAGTCGGACTCTCAGCTAATGCTCATACCCAAAATATTCTGTAAATGAGCAGTATAGACTTACATTAGCTGAAAGTCTGGCATATATCTATATCATATGATCATTGTTCCCAAACAACTATTTTCTTTTTATGACCTTTTTGAATAGCTCTGCTTTTCAGATCCACTGAATTAAGGAAGGATGAGCATTCTGAAAATACCTAGTTCAGTATCTTCAGATTACAAAGTTTATTCATGCAGCTGCAAAGCTTTTTGTAAATGAGGACTTTTCTTAAATCCTACCTGGATAATCCAGTTTTTAATTTCTGCATTTTTCTTTCTAATTAAAGACATTTTAAAGAATTTCATTAAAAATGGCAAGAAAAGTCTAGACTTTCTAATCAGTGCTGGAATATGTACCTAATTTAAAGCTTTCCCAAATTCCACTAGTCATCTCTCTGGATAGCAACAGAAACAGGAAAAAAAACCTTTGAAAATTCATACTCTAAATACCCATATCACTTTTAAAAAACAGGATTTACAATCTTACGACATTCAGACATTTCTCCTTCATATTGCATTTGAAAATCCAGGAATTAATGCAGTAAAGAGAAAATAATTCTTATTCAGTAAAAAGATGAGTGAATCATTCTAATAGGAAGAACTGAATATGTATGATTTAAAAGTATTTTTAATCATAAAATTAGTTTTATGACATTGGGGGAAAAGTGCCTGGCTTTACCTTATTGACTAGCATTGCTTTTTGTAGAAACTTTATTATGTAAGCAAGTACATGCAAATGCAAGTTTTTGTAAACATGCAGGTATTTCTCAATGCATTTTTGACTGACTGTATACAGATATTTGCCACAAAAATTGCCTTGGTCAAAGAGCACTTAGTGGCTACCTTTCTTCTGTCCTTCCCATTTTCTTATATCTTTTGTTTTTTTTTCCCCAGGCATTTAACAAAAACAACCTGATTCTGGAGGAGAGAAACAAATACTTCAATCCACATCTTACTGCAAAGACTTATTCTAATACCTATTTTACAGATTTCAATAATTATGATGAGTACTAATGGGCTTGTGTATTTTCTGGCCTCCTGTAACTCCCCAGTCCCCAAGGCCTGTGCTACTTGACTGCTCATGTGATTGAGACTTCAGAGATGAAGTTCAGAGACATTTCAAGCACGATCCAAGCCATCAATGTCCGATTGCTACCAAAAGCCCAAAACACCTGTTTGTGACATGATGTTTTCTTTGCAGAGTGCAAGGTTGGCCTTCAGTGTCGGGTGCAGCTATAGCCCCTCGGTGTCACTGGACCATTCATGAGGATTGCATTGCTTCACTCAGTTTCATAAACTTCCAGTCAGATTTCTCTAACAAGTGACTAAATAATTCCTGAGCTCTAAAAAAAAATGTTACCCCTTAAAGCTGCACCAGGAGTACAAATCTAATTTTCTTCTTAGGCATTGTCTTTTATTTCCATGAAGTTTGAAAAGGGAGCTCTGCTGTTAGCCACAGAGCCCTCTGTGCAGTCTCCTGAAGCTCACACCACCAAAAAGAGCTCGCAGGGTGCTGGGAACAATGACAAGAAGAGACATAGCGGTTTAGTGATGTTCTGCAGCAGCTCTGGGCTCTGTAGGGCTGATCTTCCCTGGCTGTAAATCACCCCAGCTGCAGTTCAGCTGTTCAGAGTGCGGAGACTAAGGCTGTACTGAGGGATACAGTCTTGTAATTAACCCAGAAAGCTACAGCATCGGTGGTTTCCAGTTGTGAACCAAGCCCAGTCACATAAAGCCTTCACCTAGTTCGGTTTAATTTTTAGGAGGGTATGGAAGGGCATGTCCCACAGGGAAGCTGAGGGAGGAGGGCAGATAGGAGGGCACACTGGAAGGTTTTTCTGTATGTCACTAGTAAACCATCCTTGCTGCCGCACGTGGGTTTGCACGACTCCTGGCATCCCACGGGCTTCCTCTCCCTGGTGTGTGCATATGGGAACCCGCTTGTCTCTCTGCTGTAGCACTCACTGTCAGGCTGGTCGCGGAAAGATACAAATGCACCATGTTTTGTGTGCTGTCTCAGGCTCTCGAGAGTATGCAGGCATAGTCATAGATTTGCTTTTTTCTTTCCGCCTTTTACTTTATATGCACGTATCTGACAAACAAAGCTGGCTCAGAAAATGCAGATGTATTTGCAAAGCGTTGTCTCATCTTGCTGCCATGTCTGACCCACGCTAGTCAGCCCCTAGAGGAACATTCTTACGGTGTTTTAAGTGATTATCTTGTTGGACTTCATTGATGTAAATATTTAAAATATTGTTTGGGTTTTAAGTTATCAGTTTTAATTCCTTTTGTAGTGGTGGCAGGTAAGGAAACACAAAGAGTTTTTATATAATTTTTCTTTGTTCTGTCTGTCTTCACCAACATTCATGACATAGTTATTTTGGATCAGAAATTCCAGATGTATAACTAAAAAGAAAAGGGCAGGGATTTTGACCAGGTTTTCCAGAGTACTTAGTAGTAAAGCAGCATTTGCTATTCTCAGAAGCTTTTGAAAAGAAATTAAAAGTCAATATGAAGGATTAAAGAATTGGGCTTTAAATTTTTTGAGCATACTAGATGCAAAGATCATCGCACCAGAATACCAGGAATGTATGCAAGGAGAAGCAGAGTGGAAATGTTTCCATTCTGTGTTTAAATCCCTTGATCATCAGGTGATGCTATGATAGGCAAATAGACAAAAACATGTACAGATTATAATGATTGACAACTATGTACAAAGAAAAGCAAAAAGTACTAAGAAACATTGATCATGTGAGACTGCATTTGAGCAGCACTTTGGTGGTCCAGCCACTTACTTAGCAAGGGTAAACACCGTATCCAATGACGGCAATGAGCAACATTTTTGAATGGGGATAGATCTGAATGTAGCACTATGCTTCCTGTGTCTATTCTGCAGTAAAATGAAAAAATGCAAAGCAAGTGGTCTTTGGAAAGCTGTGCAGTAAAATGAATGAACATTTACCATCTATGAAAATAATTAAGATCAGCCGCCCATTTTTTCCAGCTGACTAGTTCTCCCCGTTACTAACTCAGTCAAAAGAAAGCATACCACCCTCGTACCAGCTCATCTCCAGATAGTATAATAATACTGGTTCTCTATAATTTGTGATTTTTTTACTATACATTAGATTTGGTTTTCCAGGAAGAAATTAGCTGATTGCCCTTGGGTAAGAGGAAATCTTCTCTGCAAGAAAATTCAGTGAAACATAGAGGGGGAAAAGGCTCTCCAAATCACAACCAGTCCAGTATCTGAATCACTCTGTTCATGCCAAAAGATAAAATTTTACATTTAAATAAGATAAAGAAAATAAAATCTATATTGCTGCAACTGCCAGGAAAAAGCAGCACTTGCATAAACTCACATATGCACTGTTGCTCTCTGCCCCTGTACTAACAGCACATTAGTCTGACTTATGGGTTTTCTATTTAGACTATTAGTTATGAGACCAATATCTTAAAAATATTTGAACTATGTATTTTTATTTTAATCTTTTTTAATTAAAATTATCTGAAATTAGCTTTTTTTTTTTTTTTAACTCTTCACTAGTTTGAGGCACGCCTATCTTTACAGTGATTTTCCATTCTTTTCATGGATAGATACATATGTTAGATACATGTTATATATGTGATAATCATACCCTAGGTTAAGTCTGCATGATCATAGGTAGAAGTGCATGTAGAAGATTCTCAGTCTGCTCACACTTCTGTCTCCCAAAGGAATATTTCAGGTGTTCCAGATCTTTGAGCAACTCCCATGCGATGTCTTTTAAACACTGTACCAACTTGGCAGAAAATTATTTCTTTAAAACTTTTTTTTGTTTGTCACCTTCCTAAATTACATTGTTCTAAATCACAGGCAGAGGTATATTCAAACCTCTATCTGAAGCAGTAGGGTAAACAGGGAAATTTCACAGTACTTCAATGAGAAAAATTTGATGGCAAGATCTCCTTGTCAAGCCAGATTCCAAGACAACAGGTTTTAAAGCCATTAGATATTTGTGTCTTAGGTAATTTTAGATGACCCCAGATGCACCGTGTATATCAGTATTTTCACCTTCTGAGTTCTACACAGCTGCCCAGGTAGTTTAATAAAGCCTTTCCTAATGCATGGAGCAAAGCAAAGTGCAGTCTCTGTTAATTTTTAATGTACTTTATTTAGCATTTTTTCTAAAATAGGCTACAAACATTTTGGTGAAAAGCAGATTTCTTTACTAAAGCACTTATTTTTCTTTTGCCAAAAATGTAACAAAGTGGGCATTGTCCTGCAAATCTTTTTTAAGCCTATAGAGCTCTCAAATTTGCGCAAGGGTAAAATTTGGTTCTTACAAGATTGTAAAGTTCTTGGAAAGGGAAGATCAAATCCCTTTCCCATTAAATGCCATGCTTAAATACCCCTTATCCTTTCGCTTGGAGAAAGTGATCTTTTCTGGATAAATAGTTATATTACCTATGATGCCAATAGTTAATATTACTAAACCACTTTTGCACTGATTGCATAAATTTAAAAATATTTCTCTAATTTGAATGCAAACATTTTGGCAGATAGAACAAAATTGTCTGAGTAAAGCTGTTTCTGTGTAGCCCTGCTACGTGGAGTGAGGAGGAAGCAGGATTGCCAGTTGGATCCTGTACAGTATATACCTTCACTGGATAACTCAAAGTAGAACTGTGCGTGAGTACACATTTTGGGCTTATTTTTGTGTCTGATCCATAACGTATGTTCCTCAGTTGCTTAGAAAATGGACTCCTGTGCTTGCAGATGTATCTTGTACTTTGATTTGAGTCTGATGACCTTTATGGTCATTTAAAGTTACTTTACATGGAAGCTTTTCCAGCCGTTTGCAGTCACCTGCTGCTGGAGCAGTGTGGTTTGACTAAAAATAATCATGAGATTTTTGACTAGGATTAGGATTTTTGTAAGAGAGTGGGATAAAGAGTGGGGCTTAAATGGCTTTGATTTCCAGGCTATTAAGCAGTACTGATTAAAGTCTCAGATGGGTGTAGGACACTGTGCATTTAGTTATCTCTACCAGAGCTCCCCAGTAACCTCTGGGAAAATAGCACATCAATGTACAAATCAAGAGCTACCAAAGCACTTATGTTAAGTGAAGAAAGTTCTCAGAGCATCAGACCATATAGCTGTTTAAACCAGAAAATAAACTAAGAGGTCCCAGATGCAAAAAACCTGTTAATAGGAATAAATGCTTCAATATTTTTTTCCTCATAATTATAGAATGAATATATTCACTTCTTTAAATGTGGGACCAGTTTTATTAAAATCAGCACAACATAAGCACATTCCTAAAGTTGATTGTATGCATAATGGCTTTGCTGTATGAGATCAATTCTGTAAACAGTTTGGTCCAAGTTTATCTTGCTCTGTTTGAGGCATCTGACCAATTTCTGATTGTGGCTGCCACCAGCACCCTCTATGTCTGGTCTGGGAGAACATCCTTAGATGGGCAGAGTTACGTCCTGGCGAGGGCTTGTGTCTCTCCACCAACTATGAGCCTAGAGAGATACACTTCTAATTTTCGCTGTCATTTAGATTCCTAAATTTAGATTGCCAAAAGCTAAGATCTTGAGTATGATTTTACTCATCACATAAGTAACCACAATGAGTTCAGTGGTATAGATGTAACAAGTTACTTATTTTAATGTGTTTACAGGATTGAGCCCAAAATATATTGCTTCTGCACAAATCCATGCACAGTAAAAGATTACTTCAATAGTAAGAAAACAGATTCATTTAAAATTGTTCACAAGC
Source organism: Cariama cristata (assembly GCF_000690535.1). NCBI lineage: Eukaryota > Metazoa > Chordata > Aves > Cariamiformes > Cariamidae > Cariama > Cariama cristata. Next base: position 62,867 of record NW_009611120.1, on the reverse strand, counting down.
AAATCTGCATCTTGATATCAGGGAATAGATATGTGTTCATTGTGTGGGGTATTTGAATTCATTCCTTTCTTTGCTAAATAAATGAATGATAAAACAAGATACTGCTTGACTTCATTTAAAAGCCATTCTTCCAAATAAAGAAGGGTTCTGGGATCTGTGAATGTTTTCCCTGTCTTTCTGTCTTCTCCACAAAAATGAATCTGTGTGTGGCTGAAATGGCCTTTAGCTAGACTGTTGTATGTAACTAAATGAATACTTTGCATTGTGTTGCCATGTGACAACATTTTCTAACTGGGATGGTACAACGAGGGAAAAGTGCTAACCTGGGAGGTTTGGCAAAGGCTTCAACCCCAGCAGTAGCAAGGGTAGGCAGAAGTGGAAACAAAAACACAGAAGAATGTGACTGAAGGCTTGGCAAACCTGTCGGTAAACTTTCACAGAAACTTACAGGCTTTTTGGGAACTGCCAAGGGCAAGGCTGTTGGGACCGTAACCTCCCAAATAGTCAAGCCAACTAGTTACTCAAGTAAAAAGCGGTCTGATTGCAACAGGTACTTGTGCAAAGTTGTGATTGTTACTCAGAATCAGGGGAGAAATGACCTGGTGACTCTCTCAGCACCAGGTTAAACAGAAGGGAACAAAATGCTTTCATAAGCAGTAAGTGCCACGGTGCAGGTGGCATTTTGGCAATATTGGTGTTGGCAAGAAGGATAGAGCAACAGGAGCAGATCTGTAGAGCAAAACAGCTGGTACTGAACTCTTGGGGTTTGGACTGGCTCCAGCCTAGTCCCACAGGCTGAACACCCACTACCAGTTGGAGTGTACCCCTTCAGTTTCCCTTATTCATTAAAAATAAAATAAACAAACCAAAACAAACCACACCAGATGGCATGCTCCGAGGCTGCTCAATGGTGAAAATGAAAGCACAGTGTACAGGGAACTGATAAACCCTTCGTTTCAGTTGGCTCTTTGGATCCAGGTTGGACACTTTTTTGCGTACTTCTCCCCTTGCCTTTTCTGCTTGTGGGAAATGGATTACAGCTCTACCTAGCTGATGATTTATCAGCTTGAAAGAGTGGTTTTATACCAGTAGTGAAGTCTGCTAAAAATTTGTATTGCAAAACTACATCAAGGGCTGTGCAAAAACTGTTCAGTCAGTTTTCTGATACTGAGTCAGTCTTATTTTAATTATTCTCAAACTGAAGGTACTATAGCAGTTTCTCAACTGAAATGAACATCTGAGCAGAGATGGTAGTTTCATAATGTCGTTTAAATAAAAAATTCAATCAGTGTAACTCTCAGCATTCTCACAATCCAATCCTAGAGGCTGAGAATGCAGAAAGCAGCTGTTATTTGTGCGTTTGGTTTTTTTTTTTTTTTCCTCCAAAGGATTTATCCACAAACCTCATCCAACAATAGCTTTGGATTTTAAAATATCATGGAAGTTAATTAACAGTAACACGGTATATGTTCCAGGATTCAGCAACCATATTTGCTAATCACTAAGCCCATGCTTTTGAATGAATTCTCCCTTTTGTTAGCTGCAGCAGTAGGCATTGACTGAAAGTGAAGTAAATATCAAATTTAAAAAAAATGGGACATTTAAGGTCCCAACTTTTAAATAAAGCTTTGAAGTCGGTACAGCTGCAGAATAAATTGCTTTTATATCTGTGTGCCAAAAAGTGCTTTCTCTTGTCATGGCCATATGAAATGTCCTGTACAGTGGAAAAATTGTTTTTAATAGTGGTGTACCCAAGATAAAATAATTGAAATAGAGCTCAGAGATTTTTAGCAATAGTAAACACTTTTGGTTTGGTATCAGGAGAATGCCATTGCTTATTGCAATAATGAGAGTAAATGATCCCTGTACAGAACTTTATAGGGAATAATTTTCCCTTGCCATTAACTCCTTCAAAAACAGCTTCCTTAGCAAAACTTCTCAGGACTGCTGCTGAAGATACTCACATTAAAGAAGAAACACTGAGGCAGTGGCTCGAGCACAGAAGCACGGGTGCATGGATCTAAGCCAGTTACAACTGCAGTCTCATTCCACTGACATGGAGCTCATTTCGGATTTACACCTATTCAGGCAGCTCACCGGATCGGAATCCTAATGGCTGTCCATTGACTTACTTAGTACTCCAGGGAGGCAATTTAGCATAATACTTTACTGATCAACTGGAACATGGATGGGTGGTTGACAGTGTTTTTCCATCATATGTCTGCACCCTGTTTCGCTCTCCAGTGGTACTTTTAAATATTTTTAAATAATTTAATTTGACGAATTAGCTTTTATCAAACTTAGATATAAGATATCTATATCTTAGATATAGATATTCTAATGCGGGGGGGAGGGCTGGGGAGTGTACCAGTCTTCTAGTCTCCGTTACTCATATTGATATTATTTTAGCTTCCTTGACTAGTATTCACAATTTCTTCTTGACTTACTGTCTTTTTCAAGCTTCAATAATAAGGATTTTACTGCCTTCTTCAGATCTTTAATGTCAGTATGACCTGAACTTTATCCTTTTGCGCTCATTTAACGCTTTTCCCCAAATCAGAATACTTATCCTTAACATGCATTCTCAAATCTCAGTCACACATCTGTGATCTTCTAAGCAAGCCATACTTTTTGTTTGCTTGGTTTTTGACTAGTGGAAACAGTACTAACCCACAAGGGAATATCAAGTTCTGCAGTGATAAATTTGGACTCTGTATAGAAGAAAAGAAAAATCAACTTCTTTAACTTTTTATATTCCCTTCAAGCTTCCTGCCTGATATATTCAGGGGCAATAGTGTATGAGTATATTCCTCTCTAAGAGTGCTCTTCAAATCAATGCTTACAGTTAAAGCTGTGTTTGTGGATTTCTGGATCCCATGAAACATTAAGTGTGCTTGATATTAATACAGACATAAAACTTGCTGTTAGCCTACACCACAGAGATAGATAGAAATGTTTTCAAATCTCATGATTTGGCCCTAAATATGGATCAGTCATTAATTCCCTTGATTTCCTGGACATATTCATAACTTCCCAAGACCATTCCTTGTATGGATGGGTTTTTTTGATACCTCATCAATTATTTATCCATGGCCATAATAAGCCCACCTTTGCCTATGATTTCCCATGAAACCTGAGCTAAGATTTCTCATGAGGTACAGATTAGAGCAGAAGATGCTTTCTAGTAATAAAGACGTTGCTGTTAACATATACCTTACTGCAGAAAGGCACAGGTTGAAGAAGTCATTCTCTTCTGCTTCCCATTGGTGGCAATTATGTACAAAATGAAACTAGAGGAAAGTTGGCTAGCTTGGTTCACTGGGAGTAGTTTTGGAATATAAATTCCTCACATAGATTACAGTAATTAATGTACCATAATAAAAGCCGTCATGCCAGGTAAGGCCAAAAGCATCTTTAAGCCTCTTTCCTGGCAGTTACTGAGAGGATCTATATTTGTGCTTCAACTACTCCTTATTTTGCTATAATCCTCTTAAAGAATAGTCTTTCCTTGCTATGGAATCAAATGTTTCTTCATTTTAACTTTTTTTTCTTTTTCCTCACAGTAATTAGGACTCTTTGAATCATAGTGGGGTTGCTTCCTGCATAGCAATCCTCCCCCCACCATAACTGCAAAGCCCTTCCACCTGTTACCCTGTGCTAGAGCCATAAGTTGGTGTATCTTGCAACTCTTTTTCCAGCGTGAGTTTCCAGATACTTGTGTGGTTGCCTCCATCTTCTCTGTTTCCAGTCAGAAGCTGGCTTCTGGTTATGAATTTTAAATCTGATACCCGTGTACTCTCTGATCGACTGTGACTGGGTTGCCTCAGACTCTACCTGACAAGACATCTCAGCTCCTCAACAAACATTTGATTTCAGAGGGTCAGGTGGGTACTTAGAGACAGACAGCATTATCAAGGTGTTGGTAGATTTTAAGATAGCAACATTTTTCGGAGAAAAAACATGGTAAGTAGACAAAAATGAGTGCAACCCTTCATGTTAACAACTCTTTATGCCATGGAAATCTGTGGTTTAGATCCCAAAATCTTACACAGGCCTTGTGATTAAAATTCATAGGAGATCTAGATAAAAAAAACCCCAACAACAAAACCAGAAAACAACAAAACTAAACCCGCAACAAAGCCAAAGAAATCTCAAGAAGGGAAAGTTCACCCACCATACCTCTTCAGCACATCCACTTAATCTAGAATTCAGCATCTATTAAAAAATCAAAGACAGTTTTTAAATGCTTATAACCCCCAGGCAAATAAGTGAACAAGCAAAAAATGTCCTAATATTCAGAGGAGTTGCACTCCTATCATGTTGCAAGAGCTGTGTGATGACACCAGCTGGTTATTAACCTGGAAAATTTTCAGATAACATTTAAACATAGGTGACTGTTTTAGCCAACACAAGGAACCATCCTCAAAGCTTTCCTGGAAAAGCAGAAAGACTTCTGCTGCCAAGCAGGTCAGGATTTGATTTATTTCACCTGCACATTTTCTGCAACCAACAGCAGGAGGGATTCAAGGCTGGGTATTTTAGCATAACTTTCTCATGTGCACATCTCTGCTCTCTGATGTCTGTGGATGAAAACTCCCTCCTCAAAAGGCAAAGTACTGCACAATTACCTTATGGCTTTCTACCTACTGTTTGTAGCCTGTTTGTGAAAAAACATGTATGTTCTTGTCTATCTGGACTCACATGCTCTCGCTCCTATGTGCATGTGCACACAAGCACATACATGTCCAGCATGACAAAGGGAGACTGGGGCAAAGATTGCTGAAGTCACTGTCAGATCATAGTTTTAGCTTTTTATATGTGAAATGATGTTTTTTCCGCATGTTCCCTATGATTGTGTTTCTTACTGATGCTCACACACAGAGATCTGGCACATAAACGCTGAACAGAAAATCAGGTTTCTGTGTAGGAGTTGTTAATGTGAGTTGCCTCAATATTTGAGCAGCAGGTGCTGACAGCCTTTGGTTTAAATAACGTATTATTATCTCTGAAGAAAAGCATCTGAAGGGTTACTCAGCCAATGAATACAAACTGTGTTCAACATCCTCTTGGTTTCCTCATTAAAGAAAACATCACCAGGTTTGCAGGGGCCAATTAGTGATCATTAACAGGGGTACCACTGGATTGCTAGCAAGCTGATCTGCCATTTCTGCTCCAAAACTGTGCTCTCTGAAGTTTCAGTGAGAGCCAAAAGAGATGCTAACAAAAACTAAAGCATGATGCACAAAACTTCACCTCCTAAAGTGTGCCTACTCACAAGCAGCTCCCAGGAGATCAGCAGCCTAGAACACAGCTTCCTTGGTGGAGGTCCACCAGATCTCCTTATATGCTGAGGAGTAATTTTTGTGCTTATGCTTCATGTAAACAGCTTACCTCTGGGTTGTGTGTGAGGGCTGAAAAAAAGTCTCCAAATTAAACCCTGTGAATGGTGGATTTCTTCTTTTTTTTTTAATTATTCTTTCTTTCTCTCTTTCTTTATGGACCTCTGGGTTTTTCACTTCCTGTGGCTGTGGTATCAGCTGCTCTCCAGTTCTTTCGAACCACTCTCTTTGAGGACAGTAAGAATAAAAAACAATTTCTCTGATCTCATATAAACCTGTTTTACCTAAGAACCACAAATCTCTGTTAGGCACCGTACCAAAGTTGAACTAGCGTTTCATGAGGGAAAAAAAAAAAAAATTCTGACCAGCAGTAACAAGGCACCTCTGCCATGGGCTCTGGGACAGGAGTCTTACAAGTTTATGTGTAATAAAATGGACCTGATGTAGTGAACCCAGCGTTATCACTAAAATGTGGGCAATTGCCAGCAGTGTGGAACCTAATGTGAGGCCTTGTACACAAGTGAGCCAGCCTCCAAGATTGCCATCAGCATCACCACCACAGTTTCCCTCTAACAGCAGACTCAGTGCATATCAGAAATGGCAACTGCTCTTGGAGGTGGTGTTTGTTAGAGTGTCCAGATGGTAGGCTTCGATCTGCTTTGCTCCTGTGATAATAAACTCCTGGTTTCCTCTCTGCACCAAATAAAATTTCTACAAGAACATTAGCCACTTTAACCAGTTATTAATTTCAATTAACTTCAGCAATAGCCCTGGAACCAACCAATAATGACCTTTTCCCCACCAAAATCCTGGAGTACTAAAAAGTGAAGAGCAATATCTGGCTTCTATCCACTAGAAGTATTAGAGTTAAAATGTTCAGTATTTTTGTCATGCTATCTGCTTCAGCCAAATCAACAAACAAAAAGGCTATTGCCAAGAAATTGTATCTTTATGCAAACACGTGAAATAGAATTTAATTTACCTAACTCTGAGCAAGTGTTAAATTGTGAAAGCCTGTTTAAATACAATGAATGTGGTTGCAAAATAGTTTCAGTCCAAGAGGACTGAAGCAGAGTTTAAAGTAAATACTGAAATGCACTGTTGTTTATGCAGTAATTTCTTTTGCTGCAGCTCCATCCTGGTAGTAAATATGATTAAATGGTGTAGGGTGAGAATAACAAAGAAAGAAGTTAAAAAATGGTGAATATTTACACAGGTCATCAGGAAAAAAATGTCATCTAATACACAGGAATACTTGTGGCTCTTTCTTATCAATGCTAGTAGGTGAGATGGGTAAGTGACCTTTTACCCTTTTACAGTTGGATGGCTTGAAATTATTTGTAAATCCGAATCACATCCAGATCATAAATCTCATCCACAAATTGTTGTGAGGGACAGGTTTTGTTCAAGAGAAGCCCAAGGCAGCTGGCAAAGTGAGAAACCCTTCCTTCGCAAGAATAGGTTAAAGATGGCACCTTAGTTTTACAGTAAACACTGTGGCACTTTGTGGGTTATATTTATCCATATCCTGGGGATGCCCTTATGCCACCTCAGCTCCTTTAAGCAGCTGTAAACCTACCTGTGCTGGCTGGTTAACAGGGGCTCCCAGCTGCTGAGGGAGGTCTGACAGCTGGGATAAGCTGGTTCCTGAACTCTCTCTCTGTAATTTGTCTTTACTAGGTGGCACTGGTTGCCCATTCTGAGGCACCAGTGGATGTGCTCACCTTCTGGTCGGCCCACCCGCACCTGATCCTTACTCTTGGCATGCAGCACTCTGCAGAATATGGTAATGTGATGGGAGAAGGGTCTCACCAACCAGTTCTCTCAGCATCAGGAGGCAGGATGAACAAGAAGAGATGGTACAATCCCTTTTTACTGATGGGGGGACAGTGGCATGGTAAGATTAAGGAGCAATTTTATCAAGGTACGTATCTGAATTGGTCTCACTGAAGGGAGTGAGACCTCTAAATTTGTTTATAAATCTAGCCCCAGGTAACTTCCCTGAGATGCAAAACTTGTCTTGTGGCAAAAGAAAGCATCAAACCCTAACCTCTAACCTAGAGGTTTATTCAAAAAGATCATCCTTTATGTCATAGTGACAGTTTTGAGTTAAAAATGTCACCTGGCTCCCCATCTCACTTGTAACACCCCTAGGAAGTGGGTGGCATCTCAGTTTGCCTGCATGGTCTGTCACTAGAGAAAAATCTAAAGCAGATTCAAGCAAACTCTGGTGTCTGGCTGAAAGCATGTCACATTTTGAAATATTCTCTAATTTTTTGTCATGTCATATCTTATCAACAGTTTTGGCAAAACCCACAGATTTTTCAAGCCTTTTTTCCATAATGTAGTGCAGAAAGCTGCTTTGGCATTATCCACCTCAGGAAATATGGGAATACTTGAGCAAATATGAACAGTCCATCATCTCCCTCAAGCTTTCATAAATTTACCTGGAGAACTGGGATTATATAAATCTGCACATAATTAGGAAAATTCTCCTAAAGCAAGCTGAACTATTGCTGTGATCCTTGAGAAAGGAATAACCATTAACCTGTATGAACTTGGACACGCCATTTAGTGCCTTGTTATTCCACTCTCACATTCCATGTGCTATCACTTAGCAATTTCACGGCAAAGCTAAAACAATACCACTGGTATGAAACACATTAACACTGGCTAATTGATAGGTCACTAGCAAAGTATTCTCCTCTGGGCAGAGAGAGTGTTTTTAATAGGCTTGCATAGAAACCCATTTTCACCCCTATGTTTAATGCTTTTTGTGTTGGTCAGGAAGAAAAAAAAATGCTGAAGTTGCTGATACAAAAATATGGAATTAATAAGACAAGGTAAAGCTACAAAAACAGCACACTGCAAGCAAATAAACCATGTTTCCACATAGCCTAATGCAAGTTCCTAAGTGTGTTAGCAGTAAAGCCACTAAGCCACATACACTATTTAGGGAGTCTGTTCCAAGAAGCAGTGGATAAAACATGACTCAAGGCCATGGTTAGATGACCATCACCACGAGTATAGGCAGAAGTACTACAGGATCGAGAGTTCCCATCCAACCCAGTAAAATGGCTGCAAATTAAAGACAGGGGCATTTGGGAGAATATGTATGTTTTAAGCATATTTATATGAATATTATTTATAACGTATCGATCACTTACATATTTAGAACAGCTAAGGTAATTAATCATTAGATTAACTTCTGAAGGATATGCTTTTTCCCAATATATGTCAAGCTTTCAAACAGTATTGGAAGTTCTTGTGTTTTTTTTCTAATTCAGGTGGAACACATTCAAGGCAGTTCTATAAATTCTTACTTAGAAATCCACCAAAGAAAAAGAGTGTCGCTCAGGCCTTTCTTCTACTCCAAATGAGAAAGGTTATACTAACAGCCCTCACTTTCCTGTCACATCCTAATGCAAGTTTATGAGCCATTGGAAACAGCCTTTAGTGTGGAACACATGTATCTGATGATAAAAACAAAGTAAAGATACAATAAATATGGAACCTCATGCTGACATCTTCAAGAAGTCTCTTTAACTTCTCCAGCATCAGTTTTTTCACATGTAGTTAAATATTAGTATTTGACTGTCTTATGGCTGTGTACATTGATCAATGTTAAATTGTACTCTGTTCCTGAATTCTCTTTTGATGGTAAAATTCATCATTGAAGATTTTGTGATGCCAAAACTGTGCACATATTATCAATAAAGTTAATCTTCTTAGGCCTTCGTTACTTACACCTATTGATCCTCTTGTGATGCAGATGACTGAAGCTGGACAGAACAGGCAGGCAAACAAAGCACCTGCAAAGACATTACAAAAGAAATGAGTTGTCAGAATTTTTTATGCAAGCTTGCAAAGTTTTTACAAGTGTGGCCTGTTTTTTTCAGTGCTCCCTGAGCCCTGACACATATATTAGATATCACTGAAGTTCTCTTGGTGTTAATTTGAATAACCACAATGCAAACTGGGATTATTCTCCTTAGTCTGGGGCTTTTTATTCTAGATAGTAATTTACAGGGCAGTGTGGAAAGTGGTGGTGATTTAAAAACAAGTTCCCTACCCCAGTGATTACCAAACTTTTTGGAGACACCAGCAAAGACTGGAAAACTTCGAAACTGACTTTGTGTTTGAGAGAAAGCCAGTTCAGCAAGCACAGAAAACAACTCCGCAAGCTGTTTGCAAAGGCTTGTGTATCCTTTCTTGGACCCATACTTTCCCACCTGAAGGTAGAGCTTGATGACTGCAGCGCTTGGAAAGTGATGACAAGTTGCGATTCTCTTTCTCAAATCCAGTGACCACCTGTGGTCAGTGCTGTCTCTGTGTGTCCAACAGCAGGGTATAATTAGTATCAAATAAGAGAACGGGGGCATAAGGGGGAAATGAATATTTTTGTCAATAGGGTTATTCAAGGCTTTGGTAGAGCGGAAGCATCTAAAAATATTGTTAGAAATTCTTTCTTGAAGTTTTAGCTCTGTTGTCCCTTGCCATTACCCTGTTCCCAGCTGAATGGATGGATCATTTATTATGTAAAGAATATGGTAACCTTGTAACTCTCTATAAATTCTGATCATGTTCCTCTTGAGGCTTCTTTTCTTTCTTTTTGTTTTATAATAATTGCAACAATCATAGAGATTAATTTGGTTTGTTAGGCAGACAACATCAGCAGTTTAAAGATTAAGCTGAGGCGTCATTTAGGTTTCCAACAGGCAGCTCATTCTGAGAGCTCACCAAGGGGTGATGCTGCCACATAAAATGCAGTCACTAAAAGAATGTAATTTTAGCTTCAATTTTAGCTTTATTTAATGGATGTTCTCTAATGGTATAGAGTACGTCCTTAATTTGCCTTTCTGTAATGTGAAGCTGATATCTTTGAATAAGGAATTCAGAGGCAAGTGTTTTAATATATTTTTCCTAGTAGCATTCTTTTTTACTGTGGAGGCAATCAGCGTTAAAAGCAAGATGGTAAAACACACTATTTTTTGGATACCTGTAGCGACAAGATGTCAGTTTGGAATGCAGGTGTTCTTTAGTGAATGAACCATAAAAAGATCTACATGCAAACCTTAATAGTAATGTCAGAGACGATGGGAAGGACAGCCAAGAATGTGAATTGAGATTTGTTTACTGTACAGAAAAACTCTGGAAATTAATATGCTTTGAGTATAAACAGAATCAAAGGATCACAAATGAAGTTCAGGGCAGAACTGAAAGAACAGTGGTCACCCAAGAGCTCTGAAAAGATTGTAAGAGAAATAGGATGCCCCAAGCAATACAATTCCCAACAGGGAGACCTCCTGAGATGTGCAGCCCTTCGGAGTGAGCCATTCAGCTGCTGCTACCAAAGCCTGAGGTGCCCATACATCTGTAAACATAAAGTACTGGCATGTGCACAGTATTAGTGTCCGTGATTTTCCTTCCTCAGCCAGAAGCCACCCAGCAGGCCTCTCGAAGCCCCTGAAGGATGTTGGTGGGTGGATTTTCCAAAGGTGGGTGTAAATTCCGATCTGTCGGATTGCGGGCACTCTGTGCAGCTATCAATGGCAGTGAATGGTGGAAGGGCGGCAGTGCTGGAAATGACTGGCAGCAATATTTTCTACAAGCAGAAACAGACTTAAAAATGAACATGAAAGGTGGCACCAGGATAGACTGAAGCTCTCAAGCACCACCGACAGAGGTAGCCTGATACTGGGAACATACAAGAGCCAAGGCTTTTCCCTCAGCTACCCGGTCCTAGGTTCCCATACTGAGAAAGTGACTTTCATTCCGACAAGCAGGTGGGGTTTTCAGATGCAGAGTAAGACTGGTTGCAACGTAAACCTGGTGGAGGTTATGTGAGGTAGCTCCTAACAGGGGGACGATGCCTGGGAGCAGGGGGGGGGATGCTTTCCCAACCCACTTTCCCTTTGGCTTACAGAGACCGTTTCACATACTGTGGTTTACAGAGCTGCCAAATGTCATGCAGGGAATCTGACAGCTTTCTCCCCCCTCCCTGCAGCCCAGCCTGACCCTTTATTCATCTGACTGTACAGTGCCACTGTCCTGTATTTACTTTGGTCACCTGCCAGTGACCCCTGTGTTGTTGGCTCTGCAGAGTCCTGCAACCGTTCTGTTTCCTCCCTCCCTGCCTCGTCATCCCCTCCTCGTAGCTTCTCAACAGCAATGCATACATAACAGCAGTCCTGAGAGAGAAAGATGGGAACAGTCAGAAGATGAAAAGAGAGAGAGAGAAGGGATCAAACGCCGGAGGAAGGAGAGGAGTGCAGGAGCAGATGATGCTGTCAGGGACCTCACAAGGTTGACACGTAGGGAGAGATGACAAATTGCAGCCCCTGGACTGGAAGATGTTGAATCAGTCAGCTCTTGACACCAGTGAAAGAAAGTTGCCTCTGATATAAAGGTGGCCTCATAGGGACTGAATTGTACTTTGAATGTGTAAGGTTTGACTAAGGAGTCTCTGTACTCAGCTGGCACAGGCTCGGTGTGCGTGTGGCTTTCAGACCCTCTGACAAAAGGAAGAGAGCACCGTGAGGAACAGCCACATTTTAAAGAATAAAGGTCCAGGTCAGAGTTGTGACTGCACATGCAGGTTCTGCTCTGACAGCGGATGATGACCTCAACCTGCAGAAGTTATGTTGATCGTCAGCTGTGTGCAAGTCAGAAAGAAATCTCTCTCCACCTTAAACTAGATAATGGTGAAGACTGTGAGATCCAGTATGGGCTGGCTTTTTTCTTCATCCTTTCTCTCAAGTATGTTATGTGTAACCAGATCACAAAAACTAGGCCACACTGACCATATATATTGCAATGATGTTGTAACCGATTGACAGTTTTCATATTACTTTTGTACGTTATAGTTTGTGCTGACAAAAACTGGACTAATTGTTTATTCTGTTTTGAGTCTCTCCCATGTTACTAGATGGACACACATGCGCCAGGTTAACATGACTTAATTAATTTTTACTAATCAAAAGTATAAAAGCAGTTCTGAGACAAAAGCTGTAAGGCTTCTCGGAAATGCCTGGACCACTGAACAATGGGGTATGATAGCACATCCTTCAGAGGAGCTTATTTTTTCCTAAGCCTGAATGAGGAGGATACAGTCTCATTTGCAGAAAATGATTGTTTCTGCACACCTTTGGTCTCTGTATCATTCTTACTTTATTTTGGAAAGCAGCTAATCGCAAAACCCCAAAGTTAAAATAAACATAATAGCTGCTCCTGCTGTTCTTTTGCAAAAGTCAATAGACTTTCAGCTGGGCAAAGGCTTAATTATTGACCTTTGCATTCAATGTCACTAATATCTCCCTTCTCCCCCACCCCGAACCCAAAGAACCCCTGGAATAATTATCCTATTTTTATCATGAATGTAAAAGATAAAAAGACTTCTTCCTTTATCCCAGCCTGTCCAATGCAATCTTCTAATTCCCAGCGACACTACCAGAGAGACTCAGCAGCATGTAAGCAGCCAGGACAAACCCCTTCATTTCCAAGCGACTATAATGGGGCAATGGGGATGTGGGGGACGTGGCCTGCAACTGACAGTTGCACGAGAATGGTGCTGCCCTGATGGACTAGGAGAAGATGAGTCATCAGTGCTGGATCACAGCTGAAAGAACCAAGGACAAGGACAAGTAGGGGTAGGGTCATCAGCTTCAGATGCACAGAAATACAAGGAAGTCCTCCATGGCCGTGTTGCGGATGGGGAAGACTGTGCTTCATTGCACACAAAGAAGCAGGAAGGAGGGACAGGAAGGCCACCCACCTCTCCACACTTTGAGGATAGATTGAAAAGAGAAGTGAATACAAGGGACATTTAGGTAGGAGCCCAATGACTTTGTCAATCATAGCCTCAGTGTCAGCCAAACACCCACTAGGAATTGCCGGGCACAGCCTGAGCCTGGGCCTCACAGGAGAGATACCAGAGGAACAGGTATTCAGACAGGCACATGGGGAAGCTCGTTCCAGACGTGTATCAAGAAAGGAAAGAATGGAGCAGTGCATTGCAGATCCTACAGCAGTGGCACTGCAATAGGTATTCCCTGGGAGATATTGCAGGAGGCTGGAGGCAGGCAGGAGCAGAAAAATCAAAACCTTTTGTAGGAAATTATCAGTTTTGAGAAATGATTTGACATAGAAATTTTGAAGTAAAGCAACAATTCTGTGTTGACTCAAGCTGGTTTTATTTCTGTTTCTGTTTTCTCAAATTATTTCAGCTCTGACTTAATTTCTGCTTTCTTTCCTCATGTAATTGCTGTTCAGGTAGCCAACTGCATTTAAGCTTGCACAGAAATAGTTTTGTTTCAGCATGGCTGGTCAATCTTTTTAGGGTTTACCCTGTATTTCCATTCCAAAGAGCAAGCAGTTTTCAGATTTGTTCATTTTACACAAGAGGCCACTGCGGTGGGGTGGCAGCTGTCACTTAAGACTGAACTCGGTCTTTGAAATCAGTAATAGGCATCACTCTGGATCTGAATGTGGCAAAAGGAGCTGGGATTGCCAGCTTCTGTAGCTGACTCTCAGATGTTGGATGCCAATGTGAAACAGTGAATACTCATTTATTTCATAATATAAAATCTATCCTCCTTCCCTGAAGGGATGTGGAATGAAATTCAAGTAATAGGAGTTATCTCATTTCCCAGGCAAAAATTAAATGCAGCATTTATCACACCTTACAATGAGTGCTGCTGAAGTACTGTATTAATTGTGAAGATCACAACATGAGTCTGCTCAGTAAAAACATTCTTCCCTGTAAATGTTTCAGGAAGAAAAAAGAAAAAAACCATGGTTGGAGGGTCTTGACCTTTCTTTTTGTGTGTTGGTTGCTCAGTGCATGTTACAAACCACCTTTGTGACAATCCACAGATGAGATGAGGTGGTACAGCCTTTACCCTGCAGATAAGTAATACACTTTTAACTGTGCAGGTGCCTAACTCGATGCCAAGATATTGTCATCATGTGGAAAAGCAACTGTGGACACTCAGCATTGAAGGAGTGGTGGGGAATCACAGCAGAAAACAGTGGTCAGCATTCCTGGACTATTCTTCTGTGGTATAGTCAATGGCTGATAGTAAAAATTAGTAGATAATAACACATTTCTAGTAAGTGTCAGGGACTGACCCAAAGACTGTCTTTCACAGCTACTTCTAAAATATTTCTCTGCTGCAGTTTAGGACATAGTTCAGTGAAAGATGCAGTCATTAGTCATAATGCAAAGCCAAGAAGAAAAAACACTTTAAAATACGTTTTTGAGAGACGTCAATAAATGAAATGCACATTCCTTCCTTTCTCCACTCTGACATCTGTTTAGCTTTAAAAGAGAAAAAAAAGAGAGACAAATGAAAGATATGCAAAAAGTAGCACAAAGATGACTCCCACAAGCCAGGGTTTAAGATGATGACAAGGAACTTTCTGTCCCCCACCCTCAATTGGTCTGGGAAATGTTTCAGGGGAGAAGGTACAGCAGTTGGAGTAAATGCATAGACTGCATTCTCAGGAGGAATGATGTAGGGCTGCCGTAACGCAGCTGTAGTTTTCTGCTATACGTGTTTGCACCCTAAACTATGCTAAGCAATCAAGCACTAACGGCCACTCTTGGATCTCCCACTCTTGGTCAAAATCATTCCTTTCAGTAACAATGAATAATGCTAATTAATTTAATGACTTTAATCTAATTCAACTATAAATTTATTATACATATACTTATTATTTTATAATGCTATAAGTTATGTAATATATTTTACAATACCATCCTGCACAATATATTGTATATTATCTCATATATAATTGTACATTATGTGATATAACATATTAAAACTTTGTAATGTATGAATATAAAATTGCATAAAATCAATAATTTAATTTTATAAATTACCATCATTTATCAGTGTTCCTGAGTCATCATTCCCTTGTCCAACACATTTGACATATACATTATTTTATTCATGGCATCAACAGATATTGGAATACCTGTCTTCAGCCAGATCTATTTTTACAGGGAGGTGCGAGGAGTGCTCATGTTGCTGTCAGGAAAAGGCTGAGGACTGAGACACTGGAATAGGTGCCCGGCTTAGATGAGTAAAAGGTACAATTGCTCTGAGTGCAAGGACCACAAGGAGAAGGGGATGGAAATAGCAGCAGCCAGAAAAACAAACCTTGGCCTCTTTCTTCATGCTAGATGTCTTAATTAACACTTTGATCACATTTAAGATCAAACCTTCCTAATATTTCCTAACTGTTTGGATGAGACCAAGGTTCATAACGCTGTTGCCTACTGTGTATGTAACCATTGCTCACAAACAACCCGTCCGTATCACAACACTGCGCGCTTCGGCAGCGAGTGGTGCCTGCTGCCACTTTGTGCTAGCAGCCTGATGGCCTCTGCACACCGGCCGGGTCCCACTGGTACTCCTGTTGTCTCCGGTACCAAGCTTCAGCCAGTTGGGAACACCGGCTGATGCACACAAATCCTTCCTCTCGTGGTGCACTGCATGCATGGCCATGGTCTGGCCTCACCTGATGTGTGGAAACAAACTCTACAACTCGCGGAGAGTTATAAAGCCAGCATGTTTACTTCGGTGCCGGGTGCAAGGGGTATCACTCCTCCAAACTTGCACATCGAGTAAAATGAAGATACATACTATATACCATGAGATATTTGCATATTCATAGTACACTACATATTCATTGTTATTCACACTTAAGATGATTGGTTATAAGTTTCTCGCTTCTAATGTGAATTAGTACACATCCTCAGTAAGCACTAATGAAGCCTCTATATTAACTACGCATGCTGTCCAAGCGGGGTTTTGCCCTCTTTCGGGGGGGCCAATTGAGTTGGAGGTCGCGATCTCCCACTACCACAATTACCTCTGTCCTGCTCTTAGCTACTTTATTGTTGATGTCTGTGGGTTTTAAGGTTTTATCAGCTTGGCTCCCTTCATGTCTAGAACTCCCTCTCTTGGAGGCCTCTCTCCACATTCTTGCCTACTGACTTAGATAACAATGTCCGTTCTTCTACCATTTGTTCTCTTTCTTGATGCTTCCCAACCTTGAGATGCCAGGCTAAAGAATGTGCCTGCATTTCTGTTAATTTAGCTGAATTATTCACCCCTGTAGTATCACACCCTTGCTGCCATAAACCTACTTCTCCAAGATCTGCCTGCAAGAGGCTTCCTGGTCCTCACAAAAGCTACTGTGCCCCTGTTGCAGCAAAGTTGACCGTACATGCAGCTTGTCCAGATACCACACCAGGCTCTTGACTGTGTAAGAGCAGGAAAGAGCGCGGAGGGGGTCTGGTGAGAGAGGGGCAGGAGGACATGCCGGCTGGTGTGCAGGAGAAGCTTCTGCAGCCTGCCTGCCCATCTCAGGGCCGGGCACTTCCCTCCAGTGCCTCTCTGCTTTCCGTGAACAGGCACAGCATTCGCTCCTGGCCCTGCCTGACTGCAAGCATACCACCCAGCCCCTCCACAATTAAAGAGGAACTTAAACAGCTAGAGTATCTTGGCTTCAAATATTGATGTTTTGAAATGAAAATCAGTAGTTGAGGCATCGCCGGTGTCTTTCAGTATTCAGTCATCCTCGTTCCCTGCAAATAGTGCGGCTTTTGTCCTTCTGATCAAGAAAAGCTACAAATCACTGCTCATTTGATCACAGCTTGAATCCTTGTCATGAAAACAAAAATAATCAATTAAAGCTCAATCTGTTGCATGCTGCTCTTTCATTTTTTAAATGATATTTCATTTGCTACCCACTTCTTTAGCTCACCAGAAGGGCTACATACTCCATTTTATTACAGTCTCAGAGCATTTCGTTATGCTCACTATTCGTATTTTAGCATGGAAGATGGAAAAATCCTCCAATAATTTTTTTGATGGGACCTAGTCTGAGCTAATTTGCTTAATCCTTCCCTGGTGAGATGTCCCAGGTTACTGTTCATTGTAGATGTAAAGAGAAAAAAGACTGCAGTGTTTTTTGGTCAAGGGTAATAGGGAACTTGTGTTAGTAACCAACACTTCCTCAGGGGTGGAGAAGTGAAGCTGGGGTTGGCATCAACATCCACTGCTCAATTGACCTGCCTGTTGTTCTTGTGTTGGTATAAAAAACAGTTCCAAATGTAATTGTCTTCCCCAAAAAAAGGTTTTGTTTAAGCCTCCAACCAGTTTTTAGCTCACCTTTTTTGAGAATGGCGAGTGCAGAAAATGGAAAATACTTGCCAAAGTAAACTGAGTATATATTTGCCTTTCATAAAATGTGACATGGTTTGGACGTGAGTTGAAGCAGAAGTTCAAGTAAGTTTCTAATACCAGGGTCTGCCCAGGCTTGGTCTATGCATCATATAGTGGTCTATCGAGTAAGGCTGCTTGGGACTTCTTAAAAGAAAACCTGAAACCTGACCTGTGTTTAAGCAAAGATTACGCCATGACAACAGCCCTCCCTAGAAATATGGAGCCATCTAGGGATAAACTGGAGTCAGGAAAATCTTACCAGCTTGAATTAAGTTTTATTTTAGGGTTTATTCAAAATAGGAGTTTGAATATGGTTACTGAAAAGCTGGTGTTACTTTGGAAAAAAAGTTAAAAGGACTTTTGACTGAAATTTCAGCTATTTCTTTGCCAGGACTCTGCTTCTTGTGGCCTCCCCACCCCCCAAAGAAAACCGTCTCAACAACAGAAATATTTATATTGGAAATTTTTATCTGACCAAAATAAGTACTGTTTTCTGAAGATTGTTTTTCTGGTGCTTTGTGTCTTTATTCTCGTCTGTTGATGCAGTTATACACGATTATACTATGTGTTCTGGGATATACCATAGCGTTCCCTCTTCCCAACGTATTATGGTGCAACTATTGATGGACACCTGAGGCGTTTGAACTCTAATTCCCAAGAGATACTTTACAGCTGTTCTGAGAAGACATTTTTTAGTATTCAGGTATTCATATTTTCTGACAAAAGAAATATTTAATCTCTTACTGAAAAGCAGGTTGTTAAGACAGCAAACCCCAACTTTCTGCTAAAAACAGTTCTGGAGGAAAACTTCAAATAAGCTGCAGGCCAGAGCTACACAAAACAAGAGAAAAAAGAGTGCTAAGAACTGTGATCTGAAAGCATTGGATTTTCCACAACCAGTCATAGAGTAAAATCATATAAAGTTTGGCATTTAAATCAATTCAGGATTTAGGTATCTTTGTTACAGGGCTGAAATTCACTCACTGTAGGCTGCTAAAGTAAATAGCAGTTGCTTTTGCCAAATGTAATGCTTTGGGCATTTGTGTTTTGGTCTAATTTGAAGTGTATCTGTACCTAAAAATACTTGCATTTATTTTTGTACTCTCTGCTATTGAATATGAACAGTATTTCATTTTAAGCTCCAAAGATAGTTCTCTGTGTAGATAGACAAACTCCCCCAAAAAACATTTCTATTTGAAGCAGAATTCTTAGTGTGGAAGTGCTTAGGGAAATTAGCGGAAAATGCTGCATGCTCAGTACATTTGAAAATAAGATTTATTTACATATTTGAATACAGATTAAGGTGCTTAATACAAGGTTCCAATCCTTTAAAACCTGGTATTTGGTTTGTGAAAGAGAGTTTTGTACTTAGCTTGTTTCTTCTAGCTTGTTTCTTCTCTATAATGTATTCATTCTAATTATTAGACTTCCTTGGTTTCTCCAAAATAATTTTTATTGATGCAAGTGCTGTTTTGGAAAATAATTCCAACTAATAATGCAGGCTAAATAATAATGACAACAACAACAATAACAGCAACAACAGAAAGCCTCCTGAGTCTGGAATTTTACCTGTGAATCAGACGCAATGACTCAGATTTCCTTGTGGACCCCCTACTAAACGCATGGATGAAAAGCTTGTATAAGAATTACTGTCTTGGTTAAATAAGAATGGCTATACATTTTAAAAGTTGATCTGCATAGTTGGTTGTCTCAGAGCAGGACATGAGCTTGGCTAGGCGAGTTCATTTCTCTTCTGGCAAGACCAAAGTGTACATTGCTCTTAATTAGTTTTGATGCCATCTGTCAAAATAGAACTACCTGAAAATGGCTAAAATATTAATCTTACATTAAAATAAACCACTAGAGACTATTAAAACATTAGCTTCTGGAATTCCATTTCAAAAAAAAAATTACATATTCTCTTGTTTCAGTCCTTTCTGAATGTTTGTAGCAATTTTGCCAGAAGTGAGTTGAAAGCAATAATAGCATCTGTAAAATTCAGAAAGGTTGCTGATAAAACACCAGATCATGTACCATCCATAAAATTTAAAATCAACATTTTGATGTGATGTGAGTTTATACGTCCTCAGTTGCACGCAGTAATCTTTTTGGCTTAATGAATTCTGCGTTATTAGAGGGAGAAAGGAAGAAAACAGGGTAGATGAATGCTCAACACCTGCTTCCAGAAAGGTACTTGTCCTCAGTGTAGCACCTCGCAGACCGGCCGGCTGCTTTCCTGCCCCGCTGTGAGGAGCAGAGTATCACTCTCAGGCTTAGATCTCCACATCCTGGCACTGTAGGACAGCAGGCTGGCCCTGAGCTGTGGTTACCTGTGTTGTGGGAGCTGGTCCCATGTCCCAGCTAACTGCTCCTCATTCCCTCCCACCGGCCGTTAGCAAGAGCATTGTGTTGCTCTCCCAGCTGTTTTGGCCCGCCACCATCAGATGTTTCTGTTGCTGCAGCTCTGCAACAAGTGTAGAGATGATGTTAAAGACTAACATTGCTCTCTTAGGTGCATAAGACTTGTAAAGAGATCCCTGTGCTTCACACCTTTCAAGAAAGTCCCGGAGAAATTCTCCTTTCCTTACTCCTTTTTCACAGAAGAACCCACGTGGGAAGCTGCTGCCAGGCATCAGTGTGACCTCTCCTCCTGCCACACCTGTGCACAGCTGGCAGGGCCAGGCTTCACTGTGCTGTTGCAATTCACAAGCAATTCTCTCTTTATGACAGGCCTCCTGTTTTGAAAGAAATGTCTCCCTAGCATAATAAAAGAATGTAAGAAAAACCTCCATCAGGCCCAGCCATGAATCCCTTTCTGTTCTTTTTTGTTTTCCATCACATGTCAACAAAGCGATTCACTTTTTCTTTGGTTTCGTCTTCTGAGAAATCTTTGGGAAGATGGTAGGAAAAGATCTTTCAGGTCTCCATTACCCTGTTTACAATTAAGGTCTTATGCTTAAATAGTAGATCAATTCCACCAGCTATTACAGAAGTCAAAAGACACAGCACTTTTTACTTTCAGTCACAGACTTAATACTGGGCAAAGACACAAATGGGGAATCACTAGCTTTTGATTCTGCAGGTAATGAGGGGAGGGTAGTCTTCCTCAGAGGGAAAATGCAGATAATGAAGAAAGATAGTTCTTCTCAACAGGAAAATGGTTCCACCTAGAAATTTTTTGAAGGCCACATTAATTTTGCCCATTTATTGTTTTGGTTTTGTGTTTTGTTTGTGTTTTTTTTTTTTTTCCAGTAGTTTACAGGTATCTGAGATTACTCATCATGCACTGGACAACAAAATTGATTTAGTTATAGTAGGAAATGAAGTGAGAACAAAAGGGAAGCATCAGCTGTTGATCTCTAGCACTCAAAAAAAAGACATCTTACCCTAAGCAACATGAAGAATTTCTGCAGCTTCTGTGAACCCTGGCACACCTGATGGGAATCTGTCGATACATTGCTCTTGATAAAGTGCAGCACTTATAAAGCAATGTGGCAGAACGTATACTGTAAATTTCTGCCTTTTGAAGGCAGCTGGACAAGACATTGATTCTGACTGTGAAGATTTATTCCTTTTTCTGCTCCCCTGGACAGAAAGAAATTGTTGACAGCTACCAAGGAGTGCATTGGTAGGCGTTGGGCTGTGGAAGGAGAAATTAGAGTGAAGGAAAGAAAAGGAAAAGACTGAGTGCTAATACTTTAGTTAAGAAATACATCCAGGGTTTTTGACTGAATAAGCCCTGTTTCTGGAAGTTATGAAGAGTCTGAATAGAAAAACAACAAGCTGCTTTAAGACTGAAGGAAGTCCAAAGGGGCTTTTAACCTAATTGAAGTAGTTTTCAACCTCTCTAAGAGGATAAATAATGAAGAAATCAATGAACAGCACAGAAGGTGAAGCAGCTTTGACCACCGTGACATTGAGAGTATACCTTGATAAAAATAAAAATGTGTTTTCTTTTTCTTTGGCAAAACTAGGCACTGCATCTCCATATAACTGCTTTACTATTTCAACTCTGAGAGTTCACTTGCTGAATATGCCCCTATATATAAAGAACTGCAGCTGAGCAATTTTAGGAAGTTTATCTTCACTAGCCATATTTGTAGGCAGGTGGTAGTGATTGGCCTGGAAACTATATGCTCCTTATTTCTCAGTATTTCAATCTGTATAAAAACAAATCTGTTTTCTTTCCTTCATGCTAGTCTACCTCTAGCCTTTTCACACCCACACAAGACAGCAGAAGGAACAAAATCCTTAAATTGCGGTTTGATACAATATCATCATAATTGGATAAGATAGCTAAAACCAGAAACGGCATGCTCTATAAAAAGCTTTAAGGGGGAAAAAAAGAAGTAATAGTTTAAAACAGCCAAATCTTTGTATTTCTGGAAAGACAAACACTTTCTAAACCAAAGAACAGGTAACATCCATTTTACTCACAGTAACACGTTTTTCTTTAGTCTAACAAGGTGAGATATTATACATCCAGAAATATGCAAAGAAAATTTGGAAAATGACCTATACAATTTTTTATTTTTTTTTTTGCTATTTTTCAGGTTCCTCTTGATAAATTTAGAAAGTATAAAAGCAATGGTAAGATAATGGAGGTTTAAGATTGACACTTATCTTCATGATGTAAACATTTTTAGGAAGGTAATCAAGAACATACTACTATTTCTTCTCTCTTTCTGTCTCTCTCTCCTTCCATTCTTTCTCCCCCCACTTTCTCCAGCCTCCAATAATCTACTTTTGTGCTGCCTGGATCCCATCCCAAATTCCTTGTTTGTACATCTGGCTGGTTTTCCTCGTTCCCTCTTACTTACTGAGAAGTGTCTATTCTTTTCAACCATTTTCCTCCTCTGACTGGATTACTACTAAAATGAAAGCCTAACATGAGAAAAAAAAAAAGGATGACACTGTGCCCTAGGAGATTCTGTTAACTACTAGGTCTAAGTTTGAAAGAGTTTGGTTGCACTTGTTCATGTAGCATATACCTTTGAACCAGCTTAGCTGCTCAGGATTATCTCTAGCCTTGTCACTTTAATCCTTCTTGTTATTTCCCCCCCCCCCCCCAAAAC
>NW_009611120.1:28367-40186 GCF_000690535.1 Cariama cristata | reverse complement strand
AAAAAAAAAACCCTTTTTGGTGCCTTTTGCATGTTATTATACACTGCTTTTTTCCTTTGAAATGCTGTTAATTAACTGGAGCATCATAAGATTTCTGCCTTGAAGCTGATGCCAGCAGGCACGAGTGGGCAGTACTGGGAGGATGAGGCACATGGGTATGTACCAGTAAGAAACGGTATAAGCAGATCATTGTTTTATTTTTTTCATCAGGCTTCTGACTAATATATGCTGCTGCTACACCAAATTCAGAGAGATCTATGTGAGAGAACCATGCATGAGGTGAGAGAACAGGAGTAGTTTTTTGCTAGCATCATCCTAGTCAAAACAGCACAATATCATCTGTAAAAACCTATGAGTGAGATCTGTGGATCATCTTAACTGAACTTCAGTGAGATCTTTGTAATTGAATTGCATCATTATGTACTTTGTTCATGATGTCTGTGTTCCCAGAAAGACTACTTAAGAGTTATTTTAGGAATTACTATAAGGGTTAATGAGGTTTACTGCCTCTGCTTAGATATTTAGTGTGACTCAGTTATTAGCAGAACAATTATCTTATGCTCAAAGAAAAAAATACATATATACTTATAAATATAAAAATAAAAAATTATTAATTCCTTTGGAAATTCTCATTTAAAAAATACCTTTGAATTTCCTTCTGTTTTTTCAGACTCTGAAAGAATTCGAATCAACATACGAGTGAATATTTTTCTTTAAAGAAATCCTGATTATTCTAGCTGCATATCATGCTCACTTTGAAGTTTTATCATTGTGTTCTTAATGAATTTAGTTCATTTGTATGTTCTGGAGTCAGGGCCAAACAATTGTGTATACTAGAACAGCACTCACTGCTTCATTTTTCCAGTACAGGGGCTAATATCACTGACCAACTACATATTTTTATTTGCAACAGAGTCAACAGAATTCTTGTGTGCTTTCAGACAATCTGGACAAATACCATCAATGCTTACTGGTTTTCTGATGTTCATCATTTTGCTAATGTATTCCATCAGTATGCCAGGAGTAAACTAAAATGAAAGAGGTTAGTCACAGGGTAATGCCCTCTCTGAGTAGCATCCTGTAGCTTTTCAGTAAGAGTAGCAGAATATGTCCCTAAATTTTTCTGCAATATTTTACTTTCTTTTTGCAGCCTGTTGTCTTGATAGATTTGTCATATTTCATCCTTCTTTTCTTAGCTGGATCTCCATGTTCCAAGGCGCTGCTTATAGATTCTATAACAATATGTATTTCGTTATGGTTTCTCTCTCCTTGATTTTCTGTTTCCTTTCATGCTTGCATATGCAGCTGTGTTGTGACTTCATGGTTAATAAGATAATTTTGGTTTAGTTTAGCATAGCTTCTTTTAGTTTAAAGACGTTTTGCCGTTTTTTTCTTCTTAATAAATTTTAAGCATAGACCTTTTGCTGTTTTTTTTCTTAATAAATTTTAAGCGTGCTGTTTATAAAATCTAAAAATCACTTGACATTGAGGTGAAACAATGAGTTAGCCAATATTTTAACAATTTGTGAACAGAGAAATTTATAAATAGTAAGAAATTCCTCAGAATATAAAACCTTGGAAGTTTTGTGGTTGGTTTTTTTTTTTTTTTTAGTGGAAACATTCTATCTAATCTCTTTAAAAAATAGCATTTATTTTGAACATACAAGTAACTTTCTGAGAAAAAGGAAAGAAGCTCATTGTTTAATCACACGTAATTTAAAACATCTTTAAAAATATATCATCTGTGTCGGTAGTTTGTTTGCTCTGAATGATCTTAATATAATAACAAAGACACTTCAAATAATCAATATAATGAATATATGCTAAAAGACTGTGACTAAGATAAATTTAAATAAAGATACTGAGGTGCTACAATGATAAACAGGCAATAGGTGTTAAACTGTTCTCATTTGTGGGCTCCTTAAAGATTTTCCACAATGTTTTGGTGAAGCATTTAGGTTTATTTGTGACATGACATATTTGAGGCTACTAGCAACAGATTAGGGGGGAGCTTGTGCTGAGAAGGATGTTTAGTTATAATTTGCAGAGTCCTTATAAGAAAGACTGCAAATTCCAACGGTCCACAGACTACAATTTGCAAACTGTGGATACTTGGCTATAGGCAGGGCCAGAGCAAAAGTCAGGTATGTTTAAACAGGACTTTCCTGCCATCGTCATTAAGGCAGTCAGTTACCTCTACAGCTAATTTGTGAAGAAGCTCTTAGCTACAATACTGTAGTCAAATGATAAAGATTGGCCATATGCACCAGAATTTCTGGGAAATCACTTGCTCCAGCAATCCCAACTATTTAAAGACTGCGTTTGACTGTTTGCCACTCCTTTCACAGCTCTCCAAGGCAGGAAGTTAAACACAAGAGCAGGGCTGAGCTTGGCCGCGCGCTTTGCAGTGCTCTGCCAAAGGTGAATTTGCTGATGACTTCTCCTGTGCCTGCCCCTATCCCAGCAAGGTGAAGCCAGAGTGCTGATACCATCCCGTATGGAGGAGGCATGCGTGGCAGGAAAGGAGAGTGAGAAGTGGAAGCAGCTGCTTCGGGGTGCGGGAAGGCCTCTCCCAGGACTCGGTCATCTGTTCCCTCCCGGTTTCTGCCAAAGTCATCACATTCTTGAAGGCTCTGCAGTGCTTTGCTGCTGTGGAAAATCTATCCTTGGGTGTCTGAACCGCCAAAGTGATTCAAACTAAACCCTTATCATCGTTCTTCTATCATCAGACTCAGAAATATGGTGCAGTAGCATTTGAATTTCTTTTTTAGTATTAAGGAATAACGTATTTTAAATTTTTCTTCTGATGAAGAAACACTACAAAAAAGCAGCCAGATAAAATGGAGCAAGTACTATGTGAACATCTGCAAGTATATGGATGTTAGAATTTTCTTAAAATCAGCATTGTAAATCCAGGGAACTTTGACTTTAGGTTTTACTGAAAGCAAATCTGCTTATATTAAGATGAATACCCTATACACAACCTTTATTCTGGCTTATGCTACCATCACAAGTGTGGGGGAAGGAAGAATGCAAATGCCAATCTCAAGACTTTGAAAGTCTAATTAAGTCTGTGAGCAATGCCTTAATCACAGTTACAGTTGGATCATAATCTATAAAATTATTGTGGGGTGAGTCTGTCACCACTCGAAACTGCAGTCAAAGAGTCATTACTGGATTCTGTCAAACACAACAAGGAGGGGCCCACGAGGCTCTCTTTTGGTCTCAGTAGTGTGCAAGATTGGCATTAACAGTTAGGATGATGAACAATCATTTTCTTGCAAAATCCACTGATGACACCAAAGGGGAAAGCAACTGCAAATACTTTAAAAAAGCGGTCCAATTCAAAGTGATCTTGATAACTTGGAGAAATAGCCCCAAAACACTAAGGTAGTATTCAGTAAAGCTGAGTAGTACAAAGTACTACGTTTAAGAATAATGACAGAAGTAAAAATTGAGGAAAAACTGGTTAGGTTGCAGGCAATGTGGAAAGGATGTTTGTTTATTGTGGACTAGAGACTAAATACGAGTTGAATAACACAACACATATGCAAAAATTGGAAAGTCATTTGATATTCTCAACATTAGTGACTTCTCAGCTGAGGAACTGACGTCCACTGCAAAGAGAAAAGCCAGACAAACTGACAAAGAATAAGATGTTTAAAAAAAGACAAAGAACAACATCTTTAAAAAAAGGTTGAGAAATTAGCTGGTTTTTAATTGGTTTAAAGCATTAAGAAAAAAGCATGACCTATAGAGAAACTTGAAGGAATCCATTTTATTAAGGGAAAAAAAAAATATGACTGGGAGCATATTTCACAATACTAAAATACATAAAAGCCTCCTATGAAGAGGCTCAGCTGTCCTGTATGTCCATGCAGAGTGAGACAAGAGGTAGTAGGGCTTAAGCAACCCTGGAAAACTAGAGACTGGCTAGCAGAAAAAGCTTTTTGGTTATCTCACTGATTAGTAAGAAACATTGAGGGATCTGTCTTTGAGGGGGCATAAAAGGAAACTGGAGATACACCTGGGAAGGACCTGCAAAATATCCTTGAACCTGTCTCAAAGCAGGAGAATGGACAAGATGACATCTCTATATCCCAGATTTCTATAACTGCTCACATAGTGTCTCCCAAAGGCAGTACCTAGACATTTCTTTGCCATGTGACTCTCCACATTATAAGAGAATCATTTTCCACATAGCTGTGTGGGATCATAGTGGATGTCTGGCAAAAGAAATGGGGAAAAAAAATAATCGTTGTATGGTTTTGATATAAAGAGATCGAAGGCACTAAGTATTAGAGCAGTAAAAAATTTTTCAGTGTCAAAATTGGAATTCTCATCTCCTGCATTATTTAGATTTCATTCAGATCACTGGAGGAAAAGGTAAATTCAGGATTTTTTTTTCCTAGTGAGTCCAGAAAGATTTCAACCCAAGGATCTCTAAGTCTGAGTGTACTTCAGAGGAATCACAGAATCTGCATACCTGTAGCACATTTGTAGATTGATACCATACCATCAAACTGTTGGCAGGCTAGCTCCCCTTCTGGTACCAATAAATCTTGATATTTTGGTATGTAAGGATTGGGCTCAGGGGTTAATTTGTCTTCATGAAAGTTTATCCGAAGTTGTGGTAGAGGAGATCTATGGAGGCAGACACCACCTGGCCAAATCAAAGAGTGAATGCAGGTCCCAGCTTCTTTTCGTAGTGTGTCCTAGCACTCACCTATAGCAATGCTTTGCAGATATTTGCATTCAAAGAATGGGGTCTTCAGGGAAGTTTGTGCTTGCACACGGCTACAAGCTCTTGCTATGATTACTGGATTGATGAATCCTAAATACAGTTCCACAAAGCTATGTGACCCAACCATATTTCAAGGAAACTGGTCACTAAGTGTTTGCGAGTCGGATGGGAAAACCAACACTTTTTCTTCGTGAGATCAGTATCAATGCAGCCAATCACAGAGCATTGGTGGTTCATATCTGTGATAATCAATACTGCAGGTATTTCCCTCTACTATGAAAGTCTGAATGATTTGAGCATAACCAAACTAAAAAGTACTTTCTGAGCAATTTGATGATGAAAGAAAATCCATTCTGGAAAAAGTTTGCTCATGTACTAGTGTGCATTACCAGCTGTTTCCTTTCATTGGTATTCAAAGGGCATGCAGCTCTGCTGTTTAGATTACTCAGAGTATTGGCTAAATGGATGGAGTGGGACATGTTATTTGCATATTGATTTGTTTTGTATGGAAATTATTTTGATGAGTTTTTACCTTATTAGATTGTGCATTGTTACAGTGTGTATATGAATAGAACAATCTCAGACTGGGGAGCAGTTTTGAAAAATGGAAAAGCAAACACAAACAAATACATTCCATTTAATTAATATGTATTACATATTTAATTAATAAACTCTCATGAATTTAGGGATTAGAAATGGGAAAAATCACAAGATTTAAGAACTTGTAGGTATTGGGTGTGAGCAGTTATACTAGGTGTGGAGTCGTTGGCTACCCCTAGCTTAACATGGAGATGCTGGCTGAGGTCTTTTGGGTAGGATAGCAATGGGCTTTGTAGGCTGGGTGCTTAACTCTCATGCAGCATGCTTCTGTATTCTTGGTCATGACAACTTTAAACTTTTACTTAAAAAAGTAAACATGACGTAGGGTCTTACATAGGTGACTGCAGAAATCTACGAAGGGCTGCATATTGGTTGTAATAACAAAGGACCAGATTTGATTAAAAAGCTGTTCTCGAGTTTTTTTTGTAAGTGAATAAACAGCTATTCACAGTAGCTAATATTGCAAGTAATTACCTTATGTGTACATATACATATATATCTCCCACTTTCAGCATTTGAGAGGTAAACGCATTAGTGACCGGAGTATGCCTTGTTTAGCAATGTACATCTTTCCACATAAAACCAATGGGTGCTTGCTTCACTGAACACTGATGCAAACATCAGTGAGGTTTTAAAGACCACATTCACAACTATTTGTGTCCTTAGACACAGTTGTCAGGGGGACCATCTAATGGTGTCATGTCCAAGGCACAACCATTCTTGCTAATTAGCTATTAGCCTGGCGGAAATCTCTTCTCAATGAAGTTTCAGTGCAGCTTGTCTTACTTTCAAGAAGCAAGTCTGATACAATTTCACCAGCAGTGACGGTTTTCTTGTTTGCAGTGCATTGTAAGATCCTAATTTGTTACCTTACAACGCTTCTGTCAGACTTCAAAGAGTGACTGATCAATTGCATTTAGCTGTTTTACAGAGGTTCATCTCAGAAAAACATCAGAAGATGGAAACCCCAATCAAACTCTGTAGAAAAAGAATGTTTATTTATATTAAGTAGATCCTTCCATTCTCTAGACTTCATAATTGTTTTGTTGTTAATGTGAAACCTCAGCCTTTGTTGGTAGAACCTCTACATTTCTATTGTTCTTTTTTTTTTTTTAACATGTTAACTAATCATGTAACTGCTGCAGAGTTCAGAAATAGTTTTTTTTTCCGTAACTTGCAGAGTGACTCTGAAGACCAACAAATTGCAAAGCTCAGAAATCTGCCAGGTGGTCCAAGCAGAGTGAGTACATTGCTCCTACACTTTTAGTAATTAGCATTGAAATAGTGGGATTTGGAATGGATGTGAAAATGGTCTCATGGGTTCCAAATCTTATAAAGAAAAAAAATAGATGCATTATTAATAAATCATTATTATAAGCATTGTACTCCATGGCAACATACACTTTTACCATTGAGGACTTTTTGAGAGAGGGCAATAAAACTTGAAATCACATTTTACAAACTGGCCTGGTCAAAATCCCATGGTTGTAGCCTGTTAGAAATCCATTTCAGAACCTCGCAGTCTGCCCCTCCAGACATTTTTGGGAGCTTGCTTACGTCTCCTGGGAGTCACTCAGGTATTTGCTGCTGGTGACAGGAGGAACGAAGAGGAAGGAAACACAGGATGAGTGCAGGTTTCTCTTCCAGAGAAATCAGTGTTTCTGTTCTTTACACATGAATGCACATGTAGGGGCTGTTTTGGTAAGTGTTCAGGAATGGCATACAGACTTTTGGTGCCTACTCTTCCAGTCTTTGAAGTCAATGGGAGCTTTGTCCAGTGATTTCAAAGGGCTTTAAATTACAACTTTAAATTATTCCAGTAATGGAAGTTAGCTGCATCTTTAAAAGTGCAGGAATTTCTGCCAGTCCTTCATCAGCTGAGTTCGGGAGATACTGTCTAGTTGCTGATGGTAGTCACCTGCTTTTGAAAGAATGGTTGTGAATTTATATAATATCGCCTCAGAATAAGGAGAAGAAATGTATAGCGGCCCGAAGAACAGGAATGGCTAAAGTGAAGAACTAGTTTTTGCTCTCTTTACTTGAAAGGGGTATCTCAGAATGTACTTGTGGTTTCAAATTAAAGTAGCCTGTACTGGAAAGCCCCCTGATCCGGTAGCCTGAAGCTATCAGAAAAAGACTGAAATTTAATTACTATCTTCAGCTCTTCCATGATGTCATTTCAAGGAAGTATCTGCATGATCAAAACCTACTGAAATGAAAAATTGCCAAAAGCTCTTAATCAATCAATGAATGAACAATCCAGCTCTTCGATTCAGTGTTTCTAAATAAATGCACAATGACAGTGATCAATAATAGAGATAAGTCAGTGTGCAGGACAATCTTACTTTCTAAACTTATGCTTGAATGTGCAAAATAAATTAGACCTAAGGACTACTCTGAAGTTCTGCACGTGACCTAGGAAACTCAGCACAATTTATCACTTCTTAGCTGCATGCATTCTCAATGAAAGCTTAACTATTCAGAAAAGAATTGAACCAGGCTCACGCCAAACTTCACCTACCACGGCCACACCAGTACAATTTAGCCTGCTCTGGAGGCAAGGTACTGTGGATTTCCTCAAAATCAGCTTCCTCTTTTCAAATAAAAATCAAAACAAGCTAACCACAGCAGTTTTTCTAAGCTGATATCAGCTGAGGGGTATGTGTATGTCCCTCGATTCCTCAGGTCATATTTGTTTTCTGGCTCTTATGAGGCAGTTTCATTGCTCACTGTGTCTGCTTCATAACAGTCCATTTTATCAGTATAAATAGTTAGCAACATACTTGAATCTCTCCTCTAGATCACATAATATATAGGAACTTGAAGGCACTGTTGGTACTTGAGTAACATAAATAGTCCTCAGTCTTTTACTTTCAAAAAGAAACAACTAAGGCAATTGGAAAGCTGCATATTCCAGGTATAAGGGCTCAAAATATCAGTAAATAGAGATAACGCATTTAACTTTTTGCTGATTTGATCACTATGCAGTTTTGCTTTCATGGGTTCTGGAAGTATAAAGCAGCGTCACATCAAAATAAAAGACCATTATACTTTACACAGAGGTATGTAACCACTCATCAGCAAATGAGGCTTGATGCGCTGGATGGCACACGGTGGGAGGATCATAAGATAAGCAATAGCATGAGCTACAGCATGCTCATGGCTCGGATCACAGAGGGGCTACGACCTGTGAAACTCTTCTTGGGAGGCACCAGGGCATTCGGTGCACAGTGCAAACACTCAACTTGCTGTGCAAAGCAGCTTGGGGCTGATAGTAGCACAGTAGCATTTGTCCTCGTGCCTAGTTGAAGTCCTAGGCCATCCTACTTTCTAAATGTGTGCCCTGTTTATCAGGTTGTTTGGGGAGTGTGTGTGCTGTTAGCTGTCTTTCAACCTGTATTCTGAAGGAGAGAAATGAGCCAGATTGGCTTTTTGAAACAAATATCTGTCGACATAAGGATTCAGCCCAGAGCAGAGGGAACATGTAAATTAAAAAAAGATATCCAATTCTGTACTGTAGTTCCTGCTGCAGTGGCCATGTGGCTAAATCCTTTAGTCCTGCTGTTCAGTCTGTGGGATTCACAGACTCTTCCCCGTCCCTTTTTGTTGTTGTTGGTGGTGGTGTTTGCCCCCATTGGTAAGAACAATACCATTGATTAAGGCAGAAGGGTTTCCTCCTTCTGTTCCTTTTTCCCCACTCCTGTCTCCAATGTAGGATTTGGGGTACTTTTTTCAGTGCTGAATATAGGATCTGCTTTCTTTGAAATCTTTGAGAGAAAGAGAAAAGTGTAGTTAGCACATTCTACTTTGTGCTCCTTCATGGTAATGATCATCAAGTACTGTCTCAATACATTTTACTAAAAGTCAGTAGCTTCAAAGAGTTAATTTTGCCTTTCTTGCTAGAAATTGCTGTGAGCATTTTTATTTTTTTTTTACATGATCACACTTCTTGCTTTATTGCCAAGTAATATATCTCTACTGAGCTGTATGTATGGATGCATGTGCATATTTTAACTTCTTATTAATACCAGAACAGCAGGTCACTGAGTTCATACAGTCTGATGAGAGTCCCAGATCAAGCCACTACTTGCCTCCCCTCAGGATTTATATGCTAGAAGTTCTGAGAGGCAGCAGAAAGTGCAAGGCCATTAATCACAGGGAGCAGGCAGACTGGCAGATGTGCAGTGTCTTCATTCTCACACCTGTACCCTGCAGTCAACCAAAATTGTTTGGCTGAGTTAAGTAGTGATATCAATACATCTCTCTTCACTGTTCTGGCGTGGTTTCAGTAGGCTCAATTTCAGCACGTAGATTTCTGTTGGGAGTTACTATGGAAAAACAAAGATAAAGAAATATTGAAATTAAAGCCAAAGCAAGAGCCAAAAGTACTTTAGGTTTCCCCTTCTTGCAAGGCTGAATTTCATACTCCTGACAGAAGGCCACCATGCTTAGAGTCTCATGGCTTTTTTGACTTTCACTCCATAATTTCCCACTCTGATATGGCTGGGAACATAGAAGTAATCTTCAGAAAAACTGGACTCTTTACACTCAGGATCTTGGCTAGAGACAAGGATAAGAAACCTATTAGTTTCTCACTCTGTGCTTAGATACTGCCAGCACAGTAGAATCAATCTCTTCCAACCCAGAAAATGAAGTTTCTTAGTGTGTGTGATAGAGGCAACATCAAATTGGCTGAAATAACCTGATAAATCTCAACAAAGGGCCAGAGTCTTACAGTGTCGCTATGGAGAGCAGAGCTTTAAGCTGGAGTAGTTCCACAGAGGACTACAGGTATGAAGATACGGGAACTACTGGGCACCTGAAGGATAGCCAAACTTGATCTAAGAGAACAATAGTGCTTATCCTTCATAATCTGTCTAGTAAAATGAAAAATATTTTATCATGCTTTGTGATTTTTCCCTAAGAGTCTGTTTTATTTATCTATTCATCTTCTCAAATTGTTTGTTAGACAGCTTTCCCATGCATATTTGACCTATGTTGGCATGCTCTCATTCACAGAAGGTTTTGTTTAGGAAATGGAAGGTTTTGTTTAAATCTTGGAGTTTGCTGCTTGGAATTTGTGACTGAGAACCTTCACTTGAATTCATCCCATCTAATGTCAGCCACTTCTCTAAGGCACAGGCTTCTTCAGGGCGTGGCTCAGCCCACCTGGGGTCTGCAGCTTTCACTGGCTACACAGAACTTGTCTAGGGAATTGTCCAAGCGTAGAAGTTAGACTGGTGTGATAAATCTGGAACCTGGTGATATCACTGAAGTGCATTCTGTTTGTCTGAAGAAATGCTGAGTTATTGTTTTTATTAAATGCACATATTTTCTAAAGGCTTAAAAGTCACTGCTAAGCAAAGCTTCATACAAACCAAAATTTCATCTTAGTAGCTGACCTTGCTTTAAGATTGCAAAAGAGCATGGCAGTGCATGATAGTGTAAGTGCATGAAAGACCTGACAAAAAAAGACAGAATACTGATCATTGAGAAACGTAATTATTCTGACTTTTCCTCTGAAAGCACTAACGGGATTAGTTATTCAGAATATATATTTTTCCATAGCTGATAAAACAAAGCAATTAGGTAAAATAGAATCACCAAGGGTGGGTATTAGGGGACCTTTTCATTACAATGAATGAAGAGTGAACTACTCACGTCTTTCTAATAGTAATGGCAGATACTATGTCTATTATTTCTCTCACACATTGTCCCAGAATAATGCACCCCTAGGTGTTTTGTTCTGCCTGATTTTTACTTAAGTGGTTCCTGCAAATTATGATATGGTTTCAAAATAACTTTGGTAAATCCCTTGGGGATAACCATTTCAGCACTGTGCGAAAAAGACACCTTCTAGTGTCCTATGTTTCATGTTTGAATAGAAGAATGTATCCTCATCCATATAAGTAATGTAATCTGTATCAAATCAGAGAAATCAGTGACTTAAGTGAAAAATTTTGACCTAAATAATTGTAATAGAAATTCAAGTTTTTACAGAACCATAATGGTCATATGTTAGTCTCATAAATCTTCTTTGAATAATTTTCTGCCATTTAGTTCACATGGTTATAGGAACCTTGGGATAGAAGAGTACCTGTTAGGATAATCGTTCCATCTATGTGGCCTTGTAAAATTATTTCCACAGTGGAAGTATCAATATTTTATTTTACCTTATCTATCAAAGAACCATCATTTTGACATCTACAGATTACTTTAAATTTAGACATGCTAGATAGTGACACTGATCCCAGTTTATTCTGCACGTAATTGGCTTTCACCTTACACAGGCAGTTTAAAGAGCTACTTTATTTACTGTTTGTTATACTTATCATTATTTATCCTCAATGATTGCTTTTCATGTTGTTATGTTTAGATCATTAGATACTCTCTTTCTAATTGTTGCGCAGACTCTCCTACCCTAATTTTTTTCATAAATCAGCCCCTCAAAGCTTGCTCACCCCTTTCATTACTC
>NW_009611120.1:0-28336 GCF_000690535.1 Cariama cristata | reverse complement strand
TTCCCATGCTCCCAACGTTGATAATACATTTCTAGAAATGAGACACACTGAGCTGTGCACACCACCCCAGTGCAGGAGCATGTCAAGTCTCGGTTCTGCAATTCTGCTTAGACTGGCTCAAACCAGCCTGTACAGTCTTGTAAGGGCATTCTGGCGCTGCTCTAGGAAAGTGTTTAAAAGGTAGTTTAGCTCAGAATGAAAACTTTCACTACTTGCTAGGTCTTTACTGAATTATCTGTCATCTGCACACCCATCCTTTTGATTAATTGGATTCCTAAATCATGGAGCTGAATTGATAAACTTTTTGGTTTAGAAGCAGTTTGAGTTGAGCTGTGATTCATTTAATTCTCATAAAAACCAATTATAGGCTGATAATTGACCTGGTCCTTTCCAATGAATGTGAACTAATTCACACTGGAAATCAGTTACCTATCTTCTCAAAGGTACTTGTACTTTGTAGGAAAATGAAAATGAAAAGATTTCTGAGGGTGCTGGAAGGACAATGTTGTAATTGACATTTATGAAAAGTGTGGGTTTCTCGACTTTGTACTTCTCCACCTGAGAACTTGGAGAAAATGAGTGCAAGTATTTCACTCATTTTGCTTTGAATTACATAGCAAATAATTTGTTTTGAGATTTCTAGGTTATGGAAATCCATGTGGAACCATGGAAGTGCAGGGGAAGAGATTAAGGAATGTAAATTTTTGTTTCAGCTGTCAGCTCCATTGTTTTGAGCATGGCTTCAGTTGAAACAACAGCAATCACAGATCATCCAAGTGCTGAACAGCTTTAGGATGCAGCAGTGCCAGAGGGCTGGAGATGGTGATGTTGATCTCCGTGTTTACTATGTGATACAACTTTGATCACAGAATCACAGAATTGCTCAGGTTGGAAGATACCTCTGGGATCATCAAGTCCTAACACCACCATGTCAACTAGACTGTGGCACCAAGTGTCACGAGACCATGGCACCAAGTGTCACGAGACTATAGCACTGAGTGTCACAAGACCATGGCACTAAGTGCCACGATGGGGTGATAGAGGAGCATGCTACAAGGAACGTAGAAGACAGATGCTGGCCTCCTCACTCCTTGAGTGCAGAGGAAATTTTAATGCACTGCACATTCCCATGTTGGCTCAGCTGCCATTCATTGCTTGGCAATGATCAAGTCTGGAGTGTGGGAAAACCCACTTGCAGAGAACACAAATAAACTCCACAGTGAAGTAAGAAAATACAAATTTTCAAGGTAGTAAATGTGGCTAATGAAAGACTTCAAGGGTGTGAAGACACATCAGTTTTCCCCTGAACATAGAGCTGTTCAGTCAGCTTCAGTGAGTCCTGTCAGGAAGGCCTACACATAAGTTAGGTGACTAAAGGCAGTGTTCTCTGAAGCTGCGAGTCTTTGTAGGTTTTTTGTTTTGTTTTATTTTGTTTTGATTCCTGTGTTCCTCCTGCTAGTCATATGCTGATTCTGCAATAAACAAGAAAGCATCCAGGTTGATTATTTAAACAGACACAGTTCTGCAAACACAACTTGACCACTACTGTGAAAAAGAAATATTGTACTTGAGGAAAATGTCTCATGTTCAGCTTACTGTAAACCTGTTTCAAAAGTTAAAATATTCACTGTTCCATGTCAGTTTTTAGTTGAAGCATTTTGAATGATGGGAAGAAATATTTCATTTAGTTCAGTTTTAGTTCGAGGAAACACCCAACTAAACTTCAAAATGAAAATTTAGAGTCAGACTGAGAAAAAATAAGACTGTTGTTTTAGTGGGAGTTCAGTTCATCACTTCTCTTTGCAGTATGCTACACTTCTGTCCAGATTTCTCTCTTCTTTGAATATCTGAGTTTCCGCTAATTTCTCATTGTATTACCTCACGGGTTTTCTGTTTGGATCTTCTTTTATCTTCTCACATTTTGGATAGCTCTAGTAGCCTCTGTATTATTCCTCTGCTCTTAGAGGTATTTGCAATTTCTGTCCATTTGTTCTGAGAGAATTTCATTAAGGTTTTTATTTGTTCTATTCCCTAAATCGCTACGACTGACTTGCCATACTCCCGATGCATGTTTCCCCCCTCCATTACATTCCTTCCTGTCAAGTCCCTTTGCATAAAGAGTTTTCAGTTATATGCCAGTGAACTTACACAGAATGGATATGAATTAATTTTCAGACATAATTTAAATGATAACAAACCCAAACAGTTTGCATAGACCCTTCCAACTTTCCTATCAATTTTCTTAAATAAAAAATAAAATAATCAAGTTTACCTGGAGACTTTTCTTCCTTTTAAGTCTTCCAGCTTCCACCAATGATTCATTTGTATGCTTATCCTTTGGCCAGTCACTGGAAACCTTGAAAGTGAAGACTATGGTGTGTTTTTTTTATTTCTTGGTTTTATTTTGAATCAAACCAGTAGTCTCTCTCTATTTATGCATGTTTTTTTTCCCGAATCCATGATACCACCTGTACTGACTCTACCCAGAGGGCCAGCTACCCTGGTGCTCCTGCAGCTGATAATGGCCAACAGCAGATGCCTTGGATAGGGCACAAGAGCAAGGCCCACATGTAACGCTACTTTCCTATCACACTCTCTCAGCCTCCAGCAAGTGACTTGGCAGGGACTTTCTGGGACACAGCTGTCTTTGGATTGAAAAGTCTCGGTGGAATTCTTCTCTCACAGCTTTGTCAGATTGCTTTTTCAACCCATGCATTCACCAACTCCTGTAGCAAGGAGTTTCGGAATGTTAGGTATGTATTACATGAGTTATATTTCAGCCCAGTTATCTTGGGTAGAAGTATACCCAGGTACTCACTTAAAGTAAACTGACAATTCTTTTCCTTTAATTTCTTGATTGTTTTCTCTGTTTCTTGGCCTTTTACCCCTTAAAATAACTGTTTCATAACTACTCCAAGGAGGTAAAAGCCCTGAGGAGAATCAAGCTGAGGAAAACAATTCAGTCAGTTTATGAGGTTGAGACTGCCCAGAATTGAATAGAATCTTAAAAAAGAAAATTACCCCAAGAAAGCCTGAACTCTTGCTCTGTAACGATATCAGACAAATACACTAACAAAGAGTAGATTAAGATATGAAATAAGGTTAAGCTGCAATAAAGTATTTACATGACTTTTCACTAGGATGGGTCTGATTTGCTTCTCTTAAAAGGATATTTAATGGACAAAGCACTGAACCAATGACGAGTCATAAATTACCCATCCCAGGAGGCACACCACACTGGGCCAGGTTCAGAGACAGCCTGCCAGCCACAGGGATACCTCCTGTCTCCTCCTGAGTTTGGTGGAAGCAGTAACTAGTTAGAAAGTTTAAAATATGTTGTTGTGTTTCGCAGTGACTCACAATAAGTCATGGAGACCAGCTGCTGCTTCCTTACTTCCCACCTGCTCCGGTATGCATGCACGTCCTGATCAAACTTCCAAGTCTGGCCAACTCACAAAGGAATTCTCCTTTTTGCTGCCTAATCCCCATGTGCTTGAACTGCTACCATGTTCACCAGGGTTTGGCGTCACAGTCAATACTCCCATAAAGCTTAAACCTCAAAGCACTGAACAGTCTCTCCTGATGTAACATTAGCTAGGACTTACTCATTTGTATTGAGTTTTTATCTTGTCTGCAAAGAATGATTAATCAGTTCACAGAAAACTATACCCGTTTGCAGAGGGAAATCTTTGCAAATTCATGTGAATTATTAAGTATCTGTCCTTTGCCAATCCTGATGTATTTGTGGGTGGGTCCAACAAAGACGGGAAGAATAATATTAGAAGTATGAAAAAATTTTAATAGGTTAGGAAATAAAAACAAATGAAACTTTGTCTATATTGTTTGAGATTCTTCTAAAAATATGTCTTGATGTAATTTCTAGTTTCATTGGTTACAGGGACTTTGATCTACTCTGGTTACTGTCTTTTAGAAGAGGATTACAGCAGCCTTGGGGTAGTTTGAAGGTGATGAAAGAGACACTACAGAATCTTCCTTTCAAATATTAAGTATACATGGTTCTGTCAGATTACCTGTAAAACAAATGTCCAGTGTTGCACCTTTCCCAGCTTTAATTATCCGTCTGAGCATGCACATTTTCTGAATGACAGAATCAGTTCCCTTTGAGTGAGTATAAAATCTTTTCTGATAGTGAATTATACCATGTAGCCAGTAACATAAGTAAGTCCTTTATTGTTTCAAGTCATTATATAGCACAAAAATGGAATCTTACACCAAGTTCTTTTGCTTGCATAACAAAACCAAATTTTTGGTAGATATATGTATTCATTGTGCTATTCAGACATATAGCTCTGTAAGAGTAATAGATTAACTACAGGGTGGAAGGGAACCTGCATAATAAAAGCCAGTGATATTTTCCCAAAGACAAAATTGTTATTGTACTAAGGGACAGGAAAGCACATATTATTTTGGTGAAGTGTGTGTATGGGAGACAAAGGCTGGTTAAAACATTGTCTTTATCACTATTATGATGTTGCTAAAGATTTTGAAATAGTAAACATTTATTTTATATTTCTCCAGCAAAAGATAAAGTTTCATAAATCTATGACTAGGCTTCCAAGGACAGTATGTGAAGAATATGATCATAAGTTAACTGTAAAGTGAGTGAATGATAGAGATTAGAAGCCATTTAAATTGATGGGCCACTTTTTCCAGAAAGTATACGGAGCAGCCAGACGTACTCAGAAACGCATGGGAAAAACAAGCAAATTTATTGCTTATGCAAACATTTATTCAGTTCATGGGAAACCACCAAGGTTAAGAAGATGACTGAAGAATAACATACTACCATTTTTTCAGAAAACCTTGGGTTATACCATAAAACTGCAAACAAGATATATGAGAACCTGCATCTATTTTTTGAAAGGTCTGCCTTTGAAGCAACTGAACTATGGGTGGTCAACTGCAATGATATATTAACTTTCACTTGGTGATCAGTCTATAAATTAAGTGGAAACTGAAGTATGTTCTCTGTGACATAGTTACAAGAAAGAAAAGGAATTGACTAAACAGACTTGTGTATTCAACAAGATATTAAGACCAAGCATTAGTCATCTTATAACATAAGTTAATTAAAGGGGCTGCAGTGTTCAGTTGGGTCATGCGGATTCTTTCTGATGTGAATATTACCTGTTTTCATGCCTGCTGCATACATAGAGAAGGGTATCAGCTCAGGAAAGACTTGCAGGAATGAATAAGTTGAGGGAAAAAATGCCATTTTGCATTCTACCATGAGGAAGAGAGAGAAAGATAAGGGGGATCAGAGTTAAACAATTTAATTTTTGAATTTCCAGTTTCTATCTCCAACGTGTCTGTCAGTGTCACACTGTTTACAACCCACATTTGCTAAATGCTTCTGAACACACCACTCCCACTTCAGTTAAATTACTTATAATATATCGAGGTAGAAATACCTCTTTGAGAAACTCTGAGAAGTGGGAATGGAAAACACCGTAGAAAGGTGTTAAAAGTTTTGATAGGGGCACTGGGTAGCTCTGAAGTTACCTTCCAATTCAGTTGTTCATACATTTGGTTATAGATAAGCTGAAATGTCCATCCAGGATTTGCTTCAGACAAAACAACCTTGGGACATTTGGAACTAAGACCAGAGAAAAAAACAGTTTGTTTGTTTTTCCCCCTTATGAATAATTGATATGATGATTTTAATTGCAATATTCTACTCCACGTTTTGGAGTAAGGATCTGAAATAGTGTTTGGGAAGAGCTTTTTCATGAGGGGTGTACTGTTTGCTTGCCCAATAAATCTGATGACATCCAACCTATGCTGGGAGGAGCTGTGAGCATGCAGGGAAGGACAAAATACTGGGTCAGTATTGTGGAAAAGGCAGTGGCTGATCAATGACGTTGCTGCTGGCAATGTGGGGTAAACCTGCAATGGCGATCCTGGATATGTGAGAAGTGGGGATGGCTAGGCCATCAAACTGGAGTCAAGATGGGAAGTCTGAGGAGTGTGGGTTGGCATTGAACTTGGATGAAGGCCCAAGGACTTGGGTCTGGACCATTCCTCATTTTATATTTTTTTTTAGTTGATTAATCCTATTTCAGTTGGCACTCATCTGCACTGAACTACACCTTTCTTTAAACTCCAGATGATGGACCCAGTTTTCTAGTAAGGTTTCCATCTGCTTTTCAGTAGTTTTGTCTAAACCATGTTTCCTTGGCTTTTTGAGGATATTATCCCTGTATTTGAGCAGTATGAAAAGAATTTGAACTTTGTGATTACATTTTCTCTTTTCCCATGGATTCCAGCCTCTCTTTGCACATCAGATTCTACTTTTGGGATGAATTAGGGGTGTGTGATGAAACAAAGGATCCTTGCTTCATTTGTAGCAAAGCTGAATGGTGTGTAGAGAATGGAAAAGGAGTTGAGGGAAAAGAATGAATAATCATTTTCTGGCTGCAGCTGTTGAAATCCACCCAAGAGACTGGATTCTAAATGTAAAGCTGCCAAAAAATTCTTGGTGTGTTCCTGGGCAGGTCATTCACCCAAACTTCCAACCAGGTGTTCTCTGGTTGTGTTTATTATCTCCTGACAAGCATCAGTACATCTGGGCTCATACTGTTTGATTTGCAGAAGTGCCAAGTACTTGCAACTCAGACTGCAAGAAGTCCTATTATTTAAAGTATTTGAAGATTTTGAAATACGAGTTTGTTCCAAATCAATGTGTATTCCTCAGAATAGCTAACTTCTCGTGGGCAAATTTTTATTAAACAAGCAATTTCAGATTGTTTAAACAGAGTAGTTAAATTTTAGATTGTATTATCATACAATAAGTCTATCATCTTTTTAAAAGTTTGAAGCACCATAAAAAAATCAAACCTCAAATTAGGCATTTGACATTCTCAAAACTCAATCCTCCACTCAAGATGAAATTTCAGTGAATACTGAAATAGAATCATGTTTGCAAAAAAAGCGTGGTTTCAAGAGAAGCATCTGTTGTAGGACATAGTATTTTGTGTATATTTCTGTCACTGGTACTATTCACAGTGACAAGTCAGTAGTGTGGGATCTTGAACACACATTGCTTTATAGTGTTGATGTTCTGAAAAGTTAAGTTCCTAGAGTCTCAAACTGGCTACTTTAAATTAATGGTTGTTTTTCACCTTAATGCATCCATGCCTTGGTTCTCCAGCAAAAAAGTGAGGATAACAAACTGTCAGGAGTTTTGTGGGAATACTCAGAGATAGTAGTAACAACTGTAACAGAAGAGACTATGAAAAAGTTAATATTTCTGTCTTTTAGCAGGATTTGGATCTTGTGCAGTAAATAACACCTGGGGCCATACTCTGCAAAATGAAAAGAACCAAGGAGCTCATCAGTAATTAAGCATCATTTATTCTGTGCCCTGATGCAGCTAAAGTGGCACGAACAAAGCAGTATATGATCATGCACTAAAAGAGTATCGTAAACATTAACACCAAGGAACTGAGCTGAGATTTTACAAGGAACCGAATTCTGGTCTCTTTGTTCTGTGAGAGTTTACAAATTAGGAGGCATTGCAAATTATAAAGCTTAATATTACTCCCAGAAGAGTAATTACAAAAATTATTTCAATTAAGTTTAGGTTGCTACAGACTCTCCTATGCTTTTAGTAAATTTGAAGGAATAGCTATGGATAAACAATATTGGGAGAAAATGGTCTATATTTATTTATAGTTTGCTTGCTTTTCAAAGCAAATTGTTCAGACTAATGAAGCCTCTGCAAAGTATGTGCTCCCTTAATGTTTCCAGGGCCAGCAGATTTCAGGAGAAGTCTTTCCTATCTGCAAATCCTTATTTATTAACTTTAGATGCAGCTGTAGGCTCTGGAATGCAGTTTCAGAATTTTTGATACTTTATAATAGTCCCAATATTTTTATATCATATTGGAAAGAAAACACTGAATGCTAGCTATTACAAATCCCTATAAAGTGTGTTTCACTAAACTTTTAACTTGTAAACTGTGAGTGGAGCTACTACAGAACTGCTGAGAACATGCAAGAACTGTTAAATGAAAAGAAAGATACTGAGACAAAAAACCTCTCTCCCTTCTTAACGAACATAAAGAAATAGTTTTCAGGAAATCTCAAAGGGGTCAACACTCAGATTTTCAATGCCATCCAAAACTGAGAGAGAGAGGTCTTTCTTTTCCACTTTCCCATCTCTCTTTCCATAACAACAGAAAAAATTCAGTTTGAGCCTTATTGAGGATTTAAGAACCCTCTCATTGGACAATGATTTTTTTTACAAATACAATGAAGATTTTAGGAAACTTTCAAGAGAATATATAATTATCTTTCAAAAAAATTTTGTTTAGAACTATGAAAACTATATTAATATTATTTTTGTCATTGTTACTATTATTATTAATACAATGTTCACATTCCCAATATTTATTAAATTAAAACCTGCTTCAGTACAGAATATTTATACTCACTTGAGGATTAGCTAGCTATAAGGCATTATTTATGCAACAGACCTTCAAAAATAAGATAGACAATGCCCTTCTTTTGACTTACTGTTTGTATGTCTGTGGGCACTGTTTATGCTAAAGAATTGCTGTAAGAATTGTGAAAATTCAAACACTGCATTTGGAATGACATATTTGGAAAAACAGGCATATTTGACTAACTTAAAACAGAATTTGAACTTCTGTTAAAGGCTAATTCAACTAAATAAATACCTGAGAAAAAGTAGTGAATACAAGAAAGACCTGAAATTGGAAGGATCTTTCCAGAGCTCCTGCCATGGGGCGTGTGCATCGCGCATGCACATCAACCAAAGAAATTGCCAGCGCTGCTGTTGTAGCTGCTATGCCAACAAAGGACAGCAGGAGCTAACATGGAAATTTGGGGGAGCCCTTGAGAGATGTTCTCTCTCTTGTGACACTAAGGAAGAAGGTAAATTATTTTTGGATGAAGCAAGCAAAGTGTTTTTCTTATATTTCAGCTTCAATTGCTTTGCTACCTCAATGCACTCCTCTGCCTTTTTCAAGTAAACAAAGACAAAGAAGGAAACTGCCTGGCAGCATCATGAAATGTTACCTGCTGGTTCACTGTTACTTCTGCAATATAAAGGTATCATCTTAATACCATCACCAAGGTATAAAGAGCCAGAGAAAACTTGCATAAACTCACTGATTACATCTATTTCTTCTAATGATCTAAGGAAATACTAAAATGTCATTTTGTTTTAAATAGCAGCAGTCTCCCAGCAAAATAACTCAGACTGTAACCTTTGGTAGAGGATTACAGTACATTCAGTTTGCTGACTCAAGGTAGTTCCTCAGACAACTGATTAACTAAATTTAAATACTTCTTTTGACTTTATCTGTCTTATATATGATCCTTTCATTTGGGTTTTATACGTAATAGATGAAAGGAACTGACAAACACTAAATGGACTTTTATTGACTCACTACAAACTGTGCTGTTACACCATAAACCAGAAGACAAGTCTTAATTTGAATAAAATATAGTTCAATATTGACTTAGGTGGAGAAGAAACTCCCCTCTCAGTGAGCGCATCACTCTCCAAATTGTGACTTTTGGTGTAGAGAGAAAACCAACAGTAGATGTTTTGTCACTTTTCTGATTTTAAAAGAACTTGATTGTTTTGCTTCTTTTTTCACTTAACGTATCCCTCCAAACATGGCAGAGAAGTAATGTAACTAAAACAGCGAGTTTTATTTCTGAGTGGTTTTTGAGGAAAGCAGTACTTAAGATCCTGTCTGACATTTGTCTTTCTCTAAATGGTATGGTGAGACAATTTCTCGGTGTAGCACTAGGTTAAAACTACCCTTTCTGCTCTGCTAGGCTCTTTTAATGTGATGTTGTTCATGTGTAACACACACTGGGGCTAACAGAAGGACTCAGCACCTCAGCTTATTTTTTACTTTATATGATTAATATTGTAGTAGATCTAGCACTGCTAGGTTCTGGGGTAAAAATCCCATTGCAT
Organism: Cariama cristata; assembly: GCF_000690535.1. Lineage (NCBI taxonomy): Eukaryota > Metazoa > Chordata > Aves > Cariamiformes > Cariamidae > Cariama > Cariama cristata. The sequence goes on along the minus strand of NW_009611120.1, from coordinate 18,358 downwards.
TCTGGCAAGTGTTTCACAGTTGTTTGTGCTGATGTCCAGCCCTAATTGGTTTTTGGCACTTTGGAGGACATTTGAGTTCAACCATCCACCCTACAGATTTGTCCAGGAGAGTACTCAAGAGTGTTATTTAGTCTGTGCATAGATAGCCCTCTAATTAGCTTCTCTGAAGATACTTTCTCACGCGTACAAGCTGAGTGCAATTTTGACTGTGTAGGCAGGAAGCATCAGACTGATTTAAAATTATTTTTCTCAATACAGCGAGTACCTCAGAACTCACTTTTGCTGCACAGCTTGACTTTTCCTAATAAATTTTGGAAAAGGAAAAAAAAAAAGAAAATATGATAATTTGTAAAAGAAAAGTACAGGCTTATTATTTATGCTAAAACCTTGGTACTTTAAAGGTGGGATTTTCCAGGTTGAGCTCAGACCACCTAAACCTGCTAGGTGAGTAACGTCCTACACCTTTACTCAATGCCACAGAAACAGACTGTCAGTGCTAATTAAAGGACAAGACAATGATGTGGCAATATATGTGTGAGAGGTGTTACTCATTATGAATATGAGAGGCATTTACCATTTAAGGAACCAACGTAAGAATACTAATTTGGAGGGTGATCTGCCCAGGTCTAGAGCCTATGTAGAGTTGATAGATACCACAGCGGACTGTTCAGGACACCTATAATAGGTTCCTCCACTTGTTTGTCTTTTGACCTGTCATATTATGTGCCATATGCAGGCATCCTAGCAAAACTAGCCTCCAAAGATGTCTTATATTAACCAGTGTAAAGTCCGGCTTCTCTTCTCTCCCCATCCTGTGTCAATGTCAAGACTAGGAGATTGCTAATTTGTACTGATGAACAAATACATGACTTTGAAACACCTAGAGATGAGAGGTTATATGGAGAATGGGAAGAGGAAGAGAGCTCTGTGATTAAATCTGTGTCTTCTGGCAGATGTGCAATATCAAGGGAGATAGTAGAAGTAGGAAGCAAAACTAAGACTAGTTGGGGGGACGTCATGTTTCATGCTACCAGAGCACCTACTGAAAAATAAAGTTGAGCCTTTCCATGGTTGGGCTAACAGCTGGTGGTTGCTCAAGGTGGAGTGGGTCAGCTGTGCACCACTGCTAATAATCCCACTTGGCTTGAGGGTAAAATGGGGCATAGACGCAAGGAAATTCTTTGCACGGAAAATGTTCCACTTAACTAAGCCAACTTGGACTGCTTTGTAATGGAGGAGAGACAGAATAGTTACATAGTAGCCAAGAACAGAGGCCAGAAACATCAGCGTTGTCCCGCGGACTGTCCAGCCTTTCAGTAACGTAATGTCACAAACCTTCTCTTAGGAATTAGCTCTTTTACTGCCAGATCTTCTAGTTCTATCCTATGTACAGCATGAAGTGTATGCTGTGGGAATACAAACAAGAGACAAGTATGTTTTCTTCATTGCAGATACTATTTCCAGTTTTCTTCAGGGCAATGCAACTGCAGATGTAGCTATAGTCAGTAAGACAGCTGAAGAAATGGAGGATTCCCATGTTGTAAGCAATGGAGAGCTCTTGTTTCCCTCAATCTCTGTAGATAATGAAGCAATAACAATATGAGGAGCCCAGAAAGAGTCTCTGCTTTGTTCTACTTAGCTAGAAAATTGTGGAAGCAAAATCAGACCAACACCACCATTCAGAAAGCCTCTCAAAGGATGGAAACTCAAGATGTACAAACCATCAGGGAAACAGAACAATTAAATAAGTGACAAAAAAATGCTTTAAAATATAAGATGATTATTCAAACTCTTTCAGAAAAAAGTTGGAAAAAGATGTCCTTTGTTAGTATTTGCTTTCTTCCTTTTAACTTCATAAAGGCTGCTGGAGATCCTTCAACAGACTGACTAAATGTGTTAGGCAAACCAACTGAAGAGATTATTTTTATTCCTTACGTGTGCACCTACTTAAAACAAACTCAGCAGAGCAAGTACAAACCCTAATGAAAACGAAGTACAAGTATGGAAAATTCTAATTCAGACTTTAATTGTGTTGCGTCTACAACAGCTGTAGTGCAGCTACCACAGAAACTAATTTACTTCCATTCTTTGAGCTGAACTTCTTTTTCACTCTTAGTTTCACCTTAAAGAATATGGCTGTGATTTTCTTATTTTGAATGTAGATATTGTCACTGAAGTACCTCCACATTCTTTTAATTCATCAGGCACTGGAACAGCTGTTTACAGAGCAGCTTGTTGTCAGCGTCCAAAGACCTCATGAGACAAGCAGAAAAATTTGGTTTATTTTCACAGTGGGAAAAAAGGCACGGTTGTGAAGTATGGAAGAAAATACTCTTTAATCTAGGCAGTTCCTTCTCAGAACAATGTGACTTTGTTCAGCATTAAGTGTTTCAAAGGAGAACTAAGAAACATGGTATATTTACTTGTGGTTGCTATGTTTTGCCCTTGTTTCGTTCTCAAGATTTGTGGTGGGCAAACTCTCCTCTCTGCAAATTGAAAGGATGTCTCAGAGGGAAGGGTGTTCACTTAGGATCTGACACATCTGGGACATGTTCCCTACTCTGCTCAGATTGTTTCGTGAGTTTACATAAGGCATCCAGACCAGACATGAAAGGAAAATAGTGTCAAAATGCAACACTGAGGCATCACTAACATTCATAAAACCCTTGCAGAGTTGTAAGCACAGACATACATGGCACTGTTAATTTTTGTCTGTGCATAGGTGATATTCTCAAACCAAGATTGTTGTGTTGAAAGCATACCTAACTTACAGAAATGAACAGCTGCAGAACAAGACTTTCTGGGATGGCTGTGTGCTTTTTTTAATGCAATAAACCTATGTCTAGAGTATCATTCTGGGTTAGATCACTATTGTGCCTTATTAAAAGTAAAAAGTTGACCCATATCTCCCACATACTGAGAGAAACACACGGGCTGTTTGGTGCTGCAGCGTGTTACTCACAGTTTCTTTTGGAAGCTATGCTGTTTGGGTGGTTTTTCCTGAATAATTAAAACATTCGTTATGCTTGAGAATGAAGAGAAGAATCAACAAGCTGACTCTTGAAACTGACTCTTTAAGCTGACTGGCAAGCACAAGAATTGAAAAGCTAGGCCCATCTTTCTCCATGTACTTTCCATCTGGCTGGGTTATACATCTTCACAGAATTACGGCATCGTTGAGGTTGGGGTTGCTAAGGGCCTCTGGAGTCAGTAAGACAGAGGTGCTTTGAAGCTATAGATTTTACTCTTAGACTATACCTAAACTGCAGAACATGGGAGCAACTCCCAACTCCCAGACCTCTTGTCCAATCTAGTTGCAACCTGATTCCATGTCAGGGTGAGATTTAGGTATGTACTTTTTTCCTTTCTTGCTTCCCCTCCTCTGCTGTCATTTACATGGGAAGAAACCCTCAGTATACAGGCTGACAGGATCCTAGACCCCCACTGGGGAAGTGAGGCTAGTACATTACCAAACAGTAACTTAATGAATTTTCCAAGGATTTAAACCTTATGAAGGTCTCAGATGAGCAATTACTTCTGCTCAATTAATTTCTTTCACTTCATAGTAAGTTGTAGAGAACAAACATGATTTAATCTTTGAGTATGCCCCGTTTCATGGAGTTTTTTGTAGGTCTGGCTCTTACGTTGTCTACTTTCCATCTAATTTCCAAACCTCAGTGCCTCTGCACGAACATTCAGCAGGAAATGAGACGAGGGCTGTAAGAGGGGCATTAGCCTCCACCCCACTGTTGAGGAGGACGTCCTGCGAGCCTACGATCCGCGGCACAGGCACAGCCCTTCCCGCTGCAATGAGGGCCGCAGTGCCCCTGCCTCTCCCAGCATCACTGAAACAGAAACAGCGCTGAGCTTGCTTCTTCCAAAGATAACGTCCTTTCTTCCAAATACAGGCTGCTGATAGTTTCATACATGATACATTGTAAATCTACACGTCACTGGCCAGGATGAAGTCCCAGAGGGGAATTCATTTTGTGGGAAAAGGTTGAGAGAGCTGTACTGTTTCCCAAGGGAGAGGAAAACATTTCATGCTAAGCTAAAAGCTTGTGTTTGTTATTTTTAGTCAAACTAATAAATCCTCCATGTTGGTAAAAATAAAGGACATGAGAAAAGAACTACATGGACAAAACCATGTCATGTTAGAGAGAACAAATAGTCAGAGTCATATCAGAAGAGACTCTAAGGAAATAAAAATATAAACGCTTTCCTACGTTTTATGAGAGTATTCTTTTTGTTCTTTTTATTCCAGTACTGAGCAAAAGTTGAAATGAGCCAGCATTTGCTTGTGGGAAGGGGCTAGCATTTCTCCCAGTTGTGCTAGACAGCACGTTTCAGCCTGCAACTACATGACTCAGCTAGATATTCATCATTGTTTATATTTAAACAAAGTGAAGGGAGAAGAATGGAGGAAGGAATATGACCACCACCAATAATTGCCATAGTCTAGTCAAAGGGAGGTTACCAAGAGATTTAACAAACCTTGATGTCCAAAGAAATCGTAAGGAAATGCTGAGATGAACAGCCATCTGCTGGGAAGGTTGATGGGAAAACTTCTACCAATGCAGAATGTGGATGGGGAAAAAGCATTTTCTTGCTGAATGAGTATGATGTGGAAAAAAACATGGCAAGAAGATATCCTAATGAACTATACAATTAGCAAATGGAAAGAAGTAGCACAGTTGAATGACAGAAAGAAATAACTGATGGATTTTGAACAGGCAAAAAAAAAAAAAAAAAAAGAGAAAAGAAAAAGGGAAAGGAGAAATAATGAATATATGAGTACAAGAGGCAAAGGAGCTTTGCGTTATAGTCACTAAATACGATATTATGAGAAAACAAGTACTTAATACCTTTGTTAGGTATGCATGTCGGAAAAACATAAAGGCTTGTCCAGTTAGGAGGCTCTAATGATACCACCTAATGTATTTCACAAATCACATCCAAGAAACAGCTAAGTTTTCCACCAGTCTCTGAAGCAAAGCATATGAATGATTGATTCAGTCTAAATATATTTTTTAAAGTGGGCAATCTACAGTGCCTAAGGACATCCCACAAACAGAAAGGGTCTTCATCAGAGTAAGTGATTACTCAAGTCAGTTTCTGGTCTTCAGGACGAAATACTTGACTTACAAGAAGATGTAAATTCTTTCTTTGATAAAAAATGATGTCTTTAGTGAGTAAGGAAAAGGAAGTGTGATATAAAACTTTATAATTTATGTTGTAATAATAACAGAACTATGGATTATTAATGTCAGCAAGATATTTTCTGCAGTTTTGCAGGGTACAACATATGAAAATTAAAGGTTCATACATCAGAACATGAAATTGTTTAAAGAAAGCACTTAAAGACCCAAAGACCAAACTGACATTTGCGGAGGTTCCTTAAAAGTCATTCTAGTTCCAGTAATATTCAGAGTTTTCCACGTTGCTGTCTACATTGATCTCAAGGGATAATTATTAGGAGACTTTCCAAAGCAGAAATGATTACAAATGTCTGAAAAGACAGAAGTGAATCAAATAATTAGGATGATACTCAATAAAAACAAACGTTAGTTCTCCAAACAGGATGTATGACAATTACAGATGAAATTATTTCCCTCATCAGATACTCCATATTGCAACACTTGCTAGAATTGCTTACAAACGTAACCATTTCTTTAGCTAAGAAGTTGTGATTGCAAACGTAGGACATGAGGAAAACCAGTGTTTGTAAACTTATTCCACCCAAAATTCACCTACTAGTTTAATCACACTTATATCTGCAAAAGAACTGATTCTGCAGTGCTTTTTATTACCAGGTGATAGAAAAAGAGTTCAAATTATAATAGGAAGGAAAACTAATTGTAAAATCCAATATACATACACTTTATTGAGAGAGTGCTAGAGCACTGGAATGTGGCATGCCAAGGACGCACAAGTGAGGGGAAGAGGGATTTCTGCAAGGCTTTTCATGAGTTGCACCATTTCATTTGTCTGGTTTGCTAAGAGCAGAGCAGACACGTCATGCAGAGTTGAGAGCACTGCTTATGGTTTTAACTTGATCTGTAAAACATTACAATTGATAATCACTTCTTGCATCCCACCTCTCCCCCAAGCACTCATTTCATTTAATCTTATTGAAAGCTGAGTGGAATTTCACCCGACTTCACTCTAATGGAGAAAAAGATCTGACCCCAGGTTGGAGATACCATAAACTAGAGAGCAAACTGTTGTACAGGTAATTAATATTTGTCAAAGACAGAGACCATGAAATATATATTACTTGGATGTCACTTGTTTTCTTCCTCCAGCGTTTCAGAGACCATATAGTTAAGCACTAGCAGAATGATGGATACACATGCTATTCTCAGCATTTACACTCAGGCAATGATTGATTAGGCATGAGAAAGGAAAGGAGCAGATAAGATTCATAACCAGACAAAACCGTTCAATAGTCATTTAGTAAGGAAGCAAGGAGAAATTCACTTGGTCTTTAATTAAACTCACAAAACCAAAAGGTTGTCAGTCTACATTTGAGATAAAGAGCAAAGTCCATGCTTTAAAAAAAAATGTACAAAATTAGAGGAAAAGCATCTTTATGTTGAGGTTGAAGGGGGGAATTGGTAAATGAATTGCTTCTTTAAGACAATCAGGTGCATAAAAAGAAGAAAGAAGATAAAGTTTTTGTGCCCTTTTATTTTGTATGGTGAAACTATAAGAATGATTTGATGTATTCTATAAAGACATTCTCCAAAACATTCTTATTTTTTTCCTCTCTTGTTCCCTCTGAACATTTCATGAGCAACTGGAAAACTGGTAAATTTATGACATCGGCTGTAATGCAGCTGTTTCCTTGAGGGAGAAGCAATTATTAAACTAGCAACTAGTTCATAATATACTAGTGATTAGAAAAAAAGTGTATTTTCTATTTTTTAACTCTTTTGTGAGTTAAAATTTAATTTGAATGCCTGGAAGAACATCTGTGAGAAGAAAAAAAAATCTCCATTAAAGACTCTAACTGTCCGATCTGTTTAAGGAAGGCCTGAGCTAGCTCCCCAACCAGTTCTTAGTTAACCACAGAGACTTTTCTAGGTGAGCCAGGAATTACTAAGCTTGACACTAAAGATATATAAAGCGTATGTTAAAAGAATATAATCTTTTTACCACCCAGAAATTACATTTAGAATCCTGAATAATTTAGTTTGGAAGGGACCTCTGGAGACCATCTGATCCAACCTCCACTCAAAGCAGGGCTAGCTTTGAAGTTTAGTCCAAACTTAAATTAGGTTGCTTGAAGCCTTGGCCATGCAGGTTTTGAGTAGCTCTAAAGCTGGCAATTCCAGCTCTGAGTTACTCATTCCAGAAAGCACAACATCCATTATTAATTCATGGGAGAAGCATTAATATAGATTGAAAGTCTCTTTTTCCTGACTCCTCTCTTTAAACAGAATTCAGAAGTATTGCTTCTAACTCTGTCCTTCACATACAACAAATTTATAGAAGACCACTAGGGCACAAGTCTTTTGCTGAGCACAATCACCAACAGTCTGCTTGGGGTAATTCGCTGTCATAGAGGATTTAAGGGGGAATTGTCTCCATCTCAGTGGAGGACACAATAGAGCAATACCATGTGGCCTAGCTGCTTTAAGGGGGAACTGTGACCTGGAAATCCCCATGCCTTCCTCTAAGCTTCTGTGGTTTGGTACCAAACCTAAACTAACAGAACCCCTGGTCACCTACTGCAACCCAGTCACAGTCAATTTTCAGCGTACTCCAGACCACGCAGGGAGAGGCGATTGCTATGCTTGTAACACTCTGTGTTTGTCCTCGTGAAATGCTGAAATGCCTTTCTAGGGTAGGATGACCAGTCTTTAGACAGGAAGTAGCTTCTTTTATAGAATTTATCAGACATTTAATTTAAGCAAAGAGCATTGACTACCTCCTTGATCTTCTATGCCTATCTGGGGAGTAGATACGGATTTTGTGTCTCAGTCATATTGTCAATTGTTAACTCTCTGTCCGTATATCTCACTGTATTGCTCTAAAATCCTTCTGTGCTATTTATTTCCTATGTTGTCTGAATGGCTTCTACCTCCTTATGAATTGTACCTCTTAATTGAAATTACTGAGCTAGCATTTAGCTTCCTTTAATAACACTATAAGAAGGTGATTATCTTCAAAAATGTCCAAAACCATGTGTCCACATGTGTCCGTAAGCTGCAAGCCAAACAACTTGTCTGCTATGACTGGGTATTCATGAAATCAAAGCTTAGCAGCAGTGTTGTCTCTTAGCTAATCTAAGGAGATCCAGCAAACCTTTGCTAAGGCTATTATACAGCCCCCTGCTTTGTTCTTTACTGGCTGTCCTTTTCTAAGTAGTGCTTGTGTTTATAATTCCAAATGCTATTGATATTTAACTGATATCTAAAAAAGGTATAAAGCCCAGCACCTCTTGGGTTGTATCTTCAGCTCTTAGCTGGTTATACTGTATGAGTCATATTGATTTGAAAGGAAGGTAGCTAACAGCAGCACATGATTTTAGATCAAAAGACGTATTTATCTTGAACTTCTACTCCCTTTTCAGGGAAGGAAATCTGTAATCTGAAAACTAATACAATTATTTATTTGCCACAACAGTCTTGGTGAAAACAGAGTCAAACTTTGTTCTGTGAGAAGACGGACAGTAGTAGTTCATGCCTCAATCATCTCCAATAATTTACACTTAAGACCACTCTTGTGGAACAGGACAAGGGCTGACAGTTACATAGAGAGAGTATACTCTTAATGAACAAAGCCTACCACGCTTATAATGAATATAATACTTTGTTATATGCAAACTTCCATGCTACTTCACAGAATTAGTAGTGTGCTGAAAGGGATAAAATAATAATTAGAGAGAAATAAATGAGATTGAGGTTTTTAAACTGGAATAGCTGTTTAGATACTTTGCTCAAATCTTATCAGACTGTAACACAGATGAACAAAGATTTTATTTTTTTTCTGCAATAATAAGCACAGCTGCTGATCTCAGATGGTGCAAGTACTTCATAGTGGCAGTGCTACCTCCTTGTAGGGAGTCATGGAAGCAAAGTGCAAATGAGTGACACAGCTGCAGTCTGCACTGATATCCAAAGCAGGGAGGTACAGAACCACCAGCAAGTACAGAAAAGTCTTTTACAACACATCTGACTACAGTTGTACTAAGTAGAAGTCAAAAAGCCTCTAACAGAGAACAGTCTCCAAAATGCTGCTGCAAATAGGGTAAGAATTTGAGGGAACAAGCTAGATTGCATTACTGGTGCCTGTTTTGCAAGAAATATCCTGCCTCACGTTGTAAACAAAGCTATTGTGTGCCACTGGATTTAATGTGAATCAACTTAAGGCAGCATCGACTAAGCTGAAAGTGCAATCTACTGCTGAGATAAGGCTTCAGCCACTGCTCAGAGAACTGGCACCTTAGAGCTTTGGGCTCCAGACACGAAGTGTTGGGTGCTTGCAACCTACGCAACCTCATGCTGGCACCCAGCAGCCCCTACAGCCCTGACTGGAGTCAAGGTTTAGTGCAGCAACCAGCCTGGGAGGGACACCCAGGAAGGAGCAGGAGGAATGGCATCACGTAAGCCCCCGTTCACTGCACAGCAATCACAAAACTTGTTAATGGAAGAGAAACCAAGGCAATTCAGGAAGCATTGTACCAATTCTGATGAATGTCATGTTCCATGTAGGATGATGTGCACATGAAAAGAGAAGGCATAAGGCTTCACACAGCTCTAGAGGAGCTGGGAATGTTCCAGCGGGTTGGACAGAATCTCTGAACACATTTAGTTATGAACATTCAGCTTGCTTTAAAAGTGCTTTCAAATGTATTAATTCTTGCACAAATACTTATATAACAATAAATTAACTAAATAAAGTTATTTGTAAATCTCTTTCATAGTTTCCTTGACCATATCATATCCATACTAATGTCCATAATTTTCACCTGCACTGCCAGTTACTTTGGCTGTTTCTATGCCAAATCATTTGTCTTTCTCTTTCACACAAAACACAAGAGCATTTTTGAAATTGCTGTCCCATTTATTCCTTATGGGCTATAATAGTCCTAATCAATATCATACTGGAGTCCATTTGGCCCACAGCATTGTCATTTTTTCAGCAAATGGGAGTCATTTGCTGTCTCACACAAAAATAAAAAAGAGATTTATACTTTTTATTGTTGCAATTAACTCTGCTTGTTCTTTGTGCAAAAAGAAAGTAATAAAAGGCAGTATTATTTTTTTTGTAGAAGAAATCAGCAATAAGATTTCTGTAAAAAAGTGGGATGGGTAGAGAGAAGTTGAAGAACCTCCTGCATGGTGGACATCTTCAAGAAATTTGTCGCAAACTCTCTTTCATAAAAGTACGATTAGTGCTCTCAGGTGGAATGAGTGTGAGAAAGAGTCTTTTCTACAGTTTTCATTTTACACATTTGGAACATCACTCTGGGCTTGACATAAGTTTACCTGGACTTCAGCTTTAATATCAACTGATGCATTACAAGCACATTAACTGGAAGGCAGAAAAGCATTTCCTATGTCTTTCTCACAGTGTTCCCATTTCTTATCTTACTGCATACCAAATGCAATCATCACATGATTTATTAAAAATAAAGAGCTATAAAGGCCAAATTAAGTAGGAAAGGAGTATATCTAGGTACACTTTATACTACTGTTTTATACTTTTGACTAAACCTATCATCTACTAAGACAGCATAGAAGAACGTTGCTAAAGTATCATCAAATGCTGTTCTTGGGTTAACTGTAGGGTTCTTCTTCTTCCAGCTTTTCTTATCCTTGGTCACACATGCTGAGCAGAACAATCACCAAACACAGCAAAGATTGCAGGTCACTTTCCAGCCTGTGTTTGGCAATGTAGTAAAGTGCACAGCTGTGAACTTCAGCCTGGTAATCAACTGAAGTGCTACATGACAGAGGTCTATAAAATCACGAGCAGCTTTGAAAAGGTAAATATGGAACAATCATTCACTGTTTCTTCCAGTGGAGAAGAGGATATTAAATTTTTGAAGATGTGGCAAAAACAAAAGAAAAGCAAATGATTCCTCACAGAAAACAGTGCTCTACTGTGGAACTTCTTGCCACAGTGTGCTGTGGATAGTAACATGTAAGTGGGTTTAGAAGGCGGCTGTAGAAATCCTTGGAAGAAAACTCTGCTCAGAGCAAGATATGGGACATTACCTCTGGCTCTGAATGTTCCTGATTTCCAAACTGTGAGATTATTCTGGGGAAATAGTACTTCGTGTTTATTCTTTTCTGCTGTTTTCCTTCCTATGCGCTGTTGGATATAACTGGTGTACAGATACTGGACTATATGGATCTCTGGTCTCACCTGAGAAGTGAATATAGAAATCCAGTGAGGATGAGCAAAGTTTAAGCAGTGAACCTCACTGTGCCCCTGTGTTTTGTCACACACTCTAGATAGAGATTCCTTTTTGTGGAAAGGAAATAGCTTTTATTTTAAATGTCTGATCTTTGAAATTACAGTGTTCTTCCTTGAAGCTCTTGCTTGTTTCCCAGATCCTTCCCTTGTTCTGCTCGACACAGGCTGCTGTTCACAGTGTACCTCTGGATCAGTTGGCAGACAGAGAACATGACGTTCAGAAAGCTAGGCTTTGCAGAAAGTGTCTAAACACCTTCTTTATTTAAAGATAAAAACAGAAGGGAGGATATCTTAAACCAAAGTCTCCAGGTATATGTTCTTTTTCCTCTTTCTGTTTCTGTACCACTATGAAGTGTTCTTTCAGGATGAGAGCTCTGCCAGGGCACAGAGTCATAACTTCTGCAGAATCACAGAGCAATTTCATTTGGTGCCTGGCCATGAACACTGATTTCTAAGTTTGAATGAAAATATGTCAGTCTTATTAAATGACTAATAGCATAATATTTTGTCACTATCATGCATCACAATAATTTGTTTTATGGCATTGTAATTTGTCAATTAAAGCAAGTATTTGAAATTAATCACAGGCAGAGACTGAAGTTTGCACATTTGTATTCAACCTCAGGGAAATCAATTTCAAATGGAAACATTAAGAGTATGAAGAAACATTAATATGCTTTGATAATTTTATTTTGTGATATATCTCAGTGCTATGTTGGAGCTCTCCATGTGCAAACAAAACAATGAGTAGAATTTCATTGTGTGAATATCATGGTTGCACACTGAGTAATACAATGAAAAATCATTGTTGTGTTCACTTTACATTACAGATCTATGATAATCAGTAATTCTGTCCTGTCATTTCAGTTGTTACTTATATTTCTTCTCTGTGTAACTGTGTTAACCAAATCTTACGACTTCAGTTTGCTGACATTAATAACTAATCACTGACAAAGCTCAGCCTGAAAGTGTCAAATGTAATGCATCATTATTACAAATGAGAAAGTTGGTTATCAGCACTTTCTATAGGAACTTTCTTTGAATTTTATCAAGACTATTCCTGTCCATCAGACACATTCATATGAAAAAATAAGTTCCTGTCTTCAGGGATATGTTCGATATGAACCATGGAGATGAACATCAAAAAGAAAAACTTCTGAAAATATATTTAATGTCAAAGGTAGCTTTCTAACCCAATCACTGCTGTAGTTAATTTCAGTCATCCTCCCTTTTGTCTTGACAGCATAGGAAAGCTGAGAAATTACATGACCTCCCCCCAAATTATTGAACTACAATTTGCCTACAACTGAACTACAATTACAACATTTTGTAATACCTGATTCAATCTGTATTATATCATTGTCGGGAAAGAAGAAAGACCTTTAAAGCACAGACCTCCAAGCAACCAAGTCCAATGGGCCAAAGGGGAATGAGATGCAATTATGGAGCTTTATTTTTTCCTGGGGAAGAGTGACAAGCTTTAGGGAAGGGAGAAAGTTTGCTGTTAAAAGTCCTGTTTTTTGAGGTCGCCTACAGGGTTAATTACTATCTGCTGATCACATAATCAAAGAATCACAGAAGGACTGACTTTGGAAGGGACCTCTGGAGGTCATCTGGTCGAACCCCCTGCTCAAGCAGGGCCACTGAGAGCTGGTTGCCCAGGACCATGTCCAGTTGGCTTTTGAATATCTCCAAGGAGGGAGACTCCACAACCTCCCTGGGCAACCTGTGCCAGTTCTCAATCACTCCTCCAGTAAAAAAGTAATTCCTGATGTTCAGAGGGGACCTCCTGTGTTTCAGTTTGTGTCCATTGCTTCTTGTCCTGTCACTGGGCACCACTGAAAAAAGCCTGGCTCCGTCTTCTTTGTGCCCTCCCTTCAGGTTCTTATACACATTTATAAGAACGCTTGTAATGTCAAGTAGCACTTACTGTATCACTTGTCCTATTTTTATATACAGAAAATATCAAAGAAAATAAACCCTATGTAAGATGGCAAAGCAATGGGTTTCCAGGTGTGGATCCGTGGAGCTGACAGCAGTGAAGGATTTGGAGTAGCTATTGTAAAAAATTCAAAAGCAAAATGTTGAAAGTTGAGTGGTAAAAGATACATATTGGGAAAGAATGGTAGTTATAAGTGATTCAGAGTAAATAATTAGCAACAGTGAGATGACAATCAGAAAATAACAGGAACAGAGGATAACTATGAAAAACAACGTAGGAGCTAATTGCTGGTATCTAACAAAGTCAATCAATTGCTTAGAAAAGACAAACAGTTGAAATGAAATAGCAATTGCTTAATTGCAATGGACATAATGAGGTGTTCTTTGGTGACAAAGCAAAGCAGATGGAAAATGAGAGTAATAATGGTAAACTGATAAAGCCTGGTTGTAGTAAACTGGATCAGGTAAAGTGGCATAACAGGGAGAGGGATGACTATGCAAGCTGAGTAAACTGGATTATAAGGTAGACAACTGAATAAATATGGATAGAAAAGTCACTAAAGCTGTGGTTTTAAAAAACATTTTTCTGCACTGCCTAAAATTCTTCCAGTGGAGGTGCTGATCTACAATACATTTAAGTCTATAAATATTTAATATTAATTTGTTGTAGGTACCAGAAGACTATCGATCACATTGAAAATTACTGCTCTCTGAGGAAGGACTGGAAAACAAAAATCGCAGTCCTAAAATCCTTAGTCTTAGCTGTAAATGAAAATATGTGCAATGCTTGGGAACAACAATTACAGTGACAGCAGTCCTGATGTTAAGAAAGAAAAAGCAGTTTCTGGTGCTAAAGAAATAAATGTGCAATGAATTAAAGTAAGATGAGACAAAAATGCTGAGGAAGAAGGAGATTCAAGTAAGCCTATTGTCATAAAACCTATTCTCATATTAACAGTTTGTACAATTCTCTGCCTTTGTTCAAATAACCCATTTGGACATGAGCCATGGGAGGATGTTAGCCTGTTTCAATGATGTGACTAATTCCAACTCATTTTCTGTCTACAGGCCACAGTCGAAGCAAACCTGTCAGCTCTGAGAATTTGTTGATTTCCGCTATGGGCTGGATCTAAACACAAGGATAGAGAAAAAAACCTTTTGAACAAATAGAGTAATTCTAACTGGTGGATTTCCAAACTCCTCTTTAAGATGCTGTATTTCCTTCTTTACAATTCCTGTGTTGCAACCTGTCATAAAATATATTGGGTTTTCTTTATAATATTTAGCTTAAGGATCACTCACAGAAATTGGTGAAAAAGAAACAAAGTGTCAATACAAAAACACTAAGCAAATTTTACTTGGACTAGGTGATATTTGCCACTTAATGAAATTAGGCTTAGGTATCTGACGTTGGTCTCTGGGGGAAGAGATAATCTATGAGACTTTAGCTCCATGCTAAACCTTGCTAGCACCACATAGTAGAGTACAACTGCGTACCTGTATTGTGTAACAGTGTTACAGCTGTATTAGTCTCTAAATAAGATCATGTCTGAATTTCTTCCTGACAGTGCTGCATTTAGGGTTAGGGTATAATATTCTTACCTATCTGCTCTCCTATTCACTTCAACATTGTGTAAATGTAAGTGTGGGTTTGTCCAACTGGTTCAATAAAATAACTGGAAAGAGTCTTAAACTCTTTATATTATAAAAAATACACTATTCACCTTCTAAACTAAAGCAGGTAACCAAAGCACCACATGCCAGCTTATTTAAATTTTCTTATACATTTCAAATATTTTTCTGAATAATGTAGTACTTAAAACAAGTGAAGATTAGGCTGCACATTTTTCAAAGCTGTAAGTGTAGACTGAATGCTACAAAGACAGACTTTATATTCTTGCTGTTCATGGAGGCTATGGTCTTCAAAGTAGCAATGTTTGGAACTTTGCAGATGATTGCATCTATTGTAAAGAAATCAAACTGTTATCTATATAGATCAAAGTAGCATAAATATAAAAAAGTTTGCTCGTAATTCTGAGGTAAGTTGTGGTGACCAGCTTTATCAGTCTGGCAAAAGCAATGCAGCTTACCTGTGGAGGAAACAGACCAGAAATTTCTGGTATCAGGGCAAGATAATTTTTAAAAATATCTTCCCTTCTTCTATAGAAGTTCAGAATAGCTTGCTTGTGACTAATTAAATAACGTGAGAAGAAAAATATTCCAGTGCACTCATTCTTCCCTATGGGAGAGAAGTTGAAAAAATAAACATATGGCACATGTTAATTACATTCCTTCAGACTTTATTTAGGAAGGGCTTTAATGAGATGAATATGACATAAAAACTTATGGAGCAGAATATACTTAAGAGAAGTATTAACATGCAGAAACCATTACTTATGCTTAAAATGTTGAAGAATCCATATAAACTAGGAGACCCACTGCTATAACAAAAACTAATTTCAAATCTAGATCATGAGTTGAAGAGACTAAAATATGAAACAATTTTTGAGATAAAACATGTTTTCCATTCATTCTTAGCATATTCAAACTCACTGTAATGGTCACTCAACCTTCCTTCCCACAAATTCTTTGTTAGCTGTCAAAACAATCAAAATATGGACAACGGAATGAAAAGAAAGTATTTTAAAATACTTGTTTGAAAGTGTACAGTAGATCATCATTTCTGTCAAGCTAGAAAGAGCTTCAAGGATGCTGCTTTAAGTGGACCTAAAAAAGGCTAGCATGCCCACAGGACAAGTCTGATATTTGGGATTCAGGGTTGGGATAAACTCTGCTTGGGAAAGGTGACATTATGCCTCTCCAGCCTTCTGGACTCTTAAACTGGTGTCCAGTAAAACAACCAGTATAGGATGGACTAACTCTGGGTTTGCTAGAAGCTGCAATTATTTGTAATATTATATTACTGTAGTGTCAAATCTCCTGTATTATAGGTATGTGTTATATACATTGCAACCTTGTTCTTTTAGAATCCCACAGTAGTTCAACTCAAGTATCTAAGAGCAAACCAGAATCTGAAGCAAAACAAAACACTGAGTAACAAGGTTTATAAGCCAATCAAACCTAAACAATATTTCATTCCACATCTTTGATTATTACGATTTTAGAAGTCCCCCTACAGAACTTTAAAAAGTACACTATTCAAAAAAAGACAAAACTAATGAACAGATTTAAATGGTAATTTTGTGCAAGTATCATCATGCTGCCATGAATCAATTTTAACTACCTGCTCCAATTTTCTGCATGTGGCTCCCACGAATGGAAGAATGATTTCTGGCAGAATTAGAACTTATGCATAGAGAGAATTCTTGCTCTGTACTTCTAATCTGTAACTGGGTCAGCTTCTTCTCAGAAAAAACTGTAGGAAGCCAACAGGAAGTTGCTGAAAACAGAAAACTGTGGAATGATCTTGAAATACGAGCAAGACAATTCTGGAAGACCCATTGTGTGGAAAAGGACATAACTTTCTTCTACCAGCTTTTTAAAAAGCATATTCTCTACATGTGAGGACAAGTGAGCAAAGCATGAGGAGCCCTCAGATGTACTTTTGGCTGCAGCAGCTAGCTTTCAAAGCTTAGCCTTTACTAACAAATGATTATGCAAATACAAAAGAAGAAGTTATAAGGACATTTCAGACCTTGCTAAAATTAAGGTAAGAAAGTGATAGATTTGGAGCACGTAGAAGTATGTATTTCAGAATTGTTCAGTTTTCTGTTTCTGGTGTACAAAAATATGTACGAAAATGAAACATTTCAAGTGAAACCATAGTCTCCTCTGAAAACTAAGATACATTCAGTCTAGTACACTCTAATGGTTAAACATTTTCCACCTCAAAGCCAGGGGTGGAAAATAGACATAGCATATACATAGCACAGGTAGGACAGTAGCACCAGCCTGACAGGAAAACAAATTCATGTTTGTAGTTGGCACCAAGGAGAGAAAGGGAACACAAATAGCTTCTGCTGTAATGAAAAGAAGGTTTGAACGTCCAGGGTCCGCTAGGTTGTCTCAGATGTTCTTTTAAACTTTTCCAATCCTAAGTGTGCCAATGTCAGAATCCTTTTCCTCGAGGGGTTAGGCTGCCAGGGCCAAAGCGGGCAATGTAGCTACCTGGCCTTGAGAAGCCCCAGCAGGGGTCTGTCCCTTCTTCATAAGCTCAGACTCTTGCCTTTGGTTGCCTGAGAGATGCTGCAGCCATGATTGTGTGTCGTCATTTCCTTCACTGAGCCAGATCTAACACTGTCTTGTGGACTGGTCTTCCTAGTCTGACCATGGGCCTGCCTTATCACTGTGGACTTGCCTGACAACCATCAAGCTCTGACTGAACCAGGTTATCATCACTGTGCCTGTCCTGCCTGTCTTGCTCTGGTGTGGTGGGGCTCCCTCCACCATCACTGCCTCTGCCTGCCTTGGCTCTCAGCTGCCCTTTCTGTACGAAGCATCCCAGCCTTGCCACTCCCTGACAGAACTCTATTTTCTTCACTGTCATTGTGGTTCTGATCCATAACACTTTCTTCACAGATTCTTTCCCAAGGACATAATCACTATATTAAGTATTGGATGTGAAGCATGATTTAGCAGACAGGAGGCTCTGGGAAAGCTGTAGACCATTGCATAGCCTAACAGCCTGAATCCAAGGGCCTAGAAAAAGCAATTTGTTTTTCTCATGAACTTACTAAACCCACTTAAAATATCCAAGAACAAATGAAGGTTCAAAAGGGCATGGGCACTGTGAACTGGTGTATTAGGTTTGCATGATAAAGTTTTGGTAGCAGCGGGGGCTACAGGGGTGGCTTCTGTGAGAAGCTGCTGGAAGCTTCCCCCATGTCTGATAGAGCCAATGCCAGCCAACTGCAAGATGGACCCGCTGCTAGCCCATCAGTGACAGTGGTAGCACCTCTGTGATGATAACATATTCAAGAAGGGGAAACTGTTGCTGCGCAACAGCAATTGCAGCCAGAGAAGGGAG
>NW_009611119.1:198707-205459 GCF_000690535.1 Cariama cristata | reverse complement strand
CAGGAACAAGGGAATTGGGGGGGGGCGGAGAATAAGGTCAGGATCATCCCCTCCCTCCACAACTTATTGCAGGTCTGCTGTTCTTTCAACAGAATTAATAAGGTTTCCAAGGAAATTGGCCGGTCAGAGTTAAACCTAGCAAAAATGCAGGAAGAAAAACTAGCAAATCTATCATCTAAATATTGCAGGGTATTTTTTAAATGGCAAAGCAACAGCACAATATAATTTCATTAGCAACTGGAGATCAGATGCATCCTGGTTTGTTTCCAGGTACTGCCTGAAATATTCACAGAATTTTTCAGCCTGCTATTAAGTCCCCAATTGTGCAACAAACCCTTCTTCTCTCCACTTCCTCCCCACAACCGGCCAAAGAAATACTTTGTATACATCCAAGGAGGCCCCAGAAAGAAGCCCTTCTATTTTCAGCAAGCTTAGATGTTTCTGCTCAATGTGAGAGGTGGCACATACTGCTCGCCAGGTGTGGCAGACAATTTCCTGTTGTGTCTCTATAAAAACCACGCAGATTCTGGTTAAGTGACTGCATCTCTTACTGTTTGACACCTTCTCCTTCCTTTGTTAAACAGTATTTCCTGTTCCACAGTAATTCGGGTTCTCTCACTGATCTCATCTCCTCAATCATTTAATACTGAATGAGCGCACCATCTTTTTTTCCTCCCGTCTTCTCCCTTGAAGAGGTTAGCTACCTTCCATGCCTCAGGCTCCTTCCCATTGCCCCCCCGGCCTTCCTCCTGCTGCCTGACCTTTCCTGGCAGGCACAGCTGGTCGCCCTGATTTATTACTCCCTCACTAGCTGTGCTCGCTCGAGCATATGGGCTCCCACTACTGAGGGGAGGCTGTGAGGCTAAACTTCAGATAGAAAAGATAACATTTAGCAGAGGCCCCGTGCCTCAAAACGTGGTGCTTGCGGGCATCTCCTTCTGCTACCACCTCATGTTGCATTCCTGTCTGGGCTCTGGGCTTGGTGATGCTCTTCTTCATGCAACCAGGCACAGCACTCTCATGTTACAGGTCTCTCAGACACCAGAAGACACTTCCCTCTTTAATAGAAAAACTAGTTTTTGGATGACTGAGGGGCTACAAACCCTTCTTAATTACTTCAGGAACCTTTTTTTGCTTCTTTAGACATGTGCTTTAAAAGGTCCTCTGATTGTACGGGGATACTTAAATGTTGCTGAATGTCTGTTCGAATGTCTCATTAAAATGGAGATGTGAGCTCAACCCTGTTCTTGTTGAACAGGTATACACATCCTAACAGTGCTAACGGGCACTTTTCTTAGCAACCATGGAAAAACGCTGAGGCTGACCCGCCCTGGTTGTACTTTAGAGGTGTAGCTGCAGCATTTTCATGTGGCAAATGAAGACACTTGCTCAGTTATAAAGAAACATCTGTTTAGGGCTCAAGAGACCAGTTTTCTGACTCATTTCTTAGACAATCACTGGATTATCTGTTCAGTATCTTTTCCCACCTAAACAGAGTCCTCTGGGGAACAGGAAGAAAAGGTTCAAGTTCAAAAGACAAGTTCTGCAAAGAAATGTTTGATGAACTGAGTGGTTTTGACCTTGAGAAGAGAAAACTAAAAGAAAATTTCCAACTGAGGGCCTTCCTTGACAGGCTAAAACTTTCTAAACAAAAATTCCAGAGCGGTGACTCAGGCCACTGCTCAGACATAATTCAGACATCATGTTGATCATGCAGAGGACTCCTCGATCCTCTACCTTATTCCCAAACTCCTTTCACCTTACGTACAGATTAGTACACAGACGCTTAAGATGTTCAGCAGATGATCCACTATTTTTCTCCTTGTCCACACTGTTACCCTACTACGCTACCTGTTCTGCCACTTAGTTTTAAGCCTGCGTCCAGCTTGCTGCAAAGAGGAGGGAAATAATCTGTTCTCCATGTCCCTGGTGAATCGAAGAAGAACCAACTTAATTGCAGTAAGGCAGATTTAGGTTAGACATTCTGAAAAGCTTACTAGTGCTTATGGGTAGGAAAACAGGAGAATAGCTCACTTGAGGAGAAAATGCAGTCTCCATCCTCTGATGTATTTCAGAGCAGGCTACACAAAAATCTCTCAGGATCGAGAGATGATCTCAGTCTCTCATCTCTCAATCTCATCTCTCTCATCTGGCTCAGGATGATGCCTAGGAAAACCGGAAGGCCGCTATATGCCGTGTCCACCGAGAGGCAAGGCAAGGAAGAAAACACCTTTGACAAAAAGGAAGGGAAGCGCCGTGTAAATGGTGCTATTGTCTCACTAAAGAGAAGAATTCAATTTACTGCACTGTCATTCTAGTACTTATCAGGAACATTGAGTTTGCTTAAATAGAGAATGTTAGCATAGTAATTCCCTCAATTTATAAATGAACTTTTTGAAATGCTATTGCTTTCACCTCTGTGTCTGAAATTGATTTTCACCTTGTCAGATACGACTAGAGCTCTACAGTAACTTTTCTTCCACCTTTGTTTGATTTTGTTATAATACATTTTTAAAGAAAAGGTGTATTATAGGCAATAATGAATTAAAGTAAAAGGAGAAAAAAGGCCACTGTAAGTCAGGAAATCATGGCTTTTTAACCATAAGAGATGCAAAGAAATAAGTGAGAGTTTTTAATTGTAATAAACATCAACAAATGAAAACATGCAATAAAAATGAAAAAAGACCAGTGAGAGCTGAAATTTCATTTTGTTAACCTGTATAGCACTGGTTATAATTTCCGTACTGAGATTGGTGCTTTTGTAGCCATCTAATAAGCACAAAACATAATTCTGGATTAAGATGTGATAGAATGATATTGGGAGTATAAAGGAGAAGCAGCAGTGTCTTTCAAACGAAATAGTGGTGAACGAGTCTTTACTGAGAAGCAAAGAATTGTTGACCCTCTGTTTTGCTGCACCGTGTTGAATTCAATCCAACCAGATGATCCCATCTGAACTTGGAATTAGTTTCTTCTAGATGACTGACTGTGCAAGTTCCCAAATACGCCTCTGAAGTGCCTGAAGATGAAATACAAGTAATGGGAGGTGATCCTAAATTGCTGGGACTGTCAGTGAGCCAACTCTTTCCTTCAAAACTTATTTCCTGGAGAGATTCCAGACTTATTTTCAATTAAAATGAGAATAAAACAACTTTTGCTGTATTTGCTCTTCAGAGACTCCTCTTTTGCCTCAAACTGCAGCTCTCGGGCATGTGACTTCATTTAAGAAAAAGAAACACTTTTAGGCCATCTGCGTTTTTCTGCATAGCAAGCAGCTTTATGTAATCCTGTTCTGCTGACCTCTCTCCTGCTGCAAGGTCGGCCTGCACAGCCCTTGCGTTAGGAGGAAATGGCAAGAGGCCTTTTGGAATACTCTCTCCTCTAGTACGGTCATAAATCAGCCTCCCAACTCCTACATTTCTGGGCACTGCATCCGTTGTTGTGTCTGACATAAGGCCACCCTCTGGGTTTTAAAGCATATGTCCTGATCTTGCCTTCTCAGCGGAGGACTTGTGGGAGGGGATGAGAAATTCCAAAATCTGAATTCCTTCGGAAATCAGCGTCATTCAGTGTTGATGATGTGTCCCCTTGGCTTATCAGATGAGCAGCCCATTGCACGTCATCCTAAACTTTACCACAATTAGTTATGAAGCTAATCCAGAAGAACGGGGAGAAGGGTAGTGGCTGCATTGTTTGAAGGCCAGCTAAATGAGAACATATGTGCTACCGAGGAATAGCTACAGCTATGTCCTTCAGTCGAAACTACATTGTGAAACAAGGCTGACACCGCCTCGAAATTATTAATTTCCTGTCTTCTTGATAAAATTCTGTACCCTGCTTAAGAACTGTGAGGCTAGAATGAATCTCCCCACACCTTCTCGACCTTCTTACCATTTTTCTAAAGGAATCCTTTCTGGATTGATTAATTTAAAGTTGAGAATATATCAAAATAAAGGTGCTATTACACTATAATACTACATTGCAACGTATAGTCACCTTTGCTACCACATCTTCTTGGCTACCTCTTCAGCAATGCCTCCGCTCTAAGCACATGGCAACTTAATTTGCGGCAGCAAACCCAGAAAAAAAGCAGGGCAAATGTTTCTGTTCCTCTATTTACCTCTCTCTGAAGCAGGCATACTAAAGGCCTTTCACCTGAAATTCATTCTGACAATTGAAGACTGACGAGTTTTTGGTACACATGGGAAGGACATTAGTTCTCCACAGAGGTGGAGACCCTACTCTTGTACTGTCAGTTTGAACTACAGCCCTGGTTTTGGGGCTATTTCAACATTTCAGTGAACCAGAAAGTCAGATAGTTCCTTGCTGCTGTCTCTGATACATTTGTTCACTGACTTTTACCAGTGCACTACTTTTCATCACTCACTCTAACACGTACAAATATTTGAAAGCTATATTGTATTCTGTAACATACTAAGGTGTTTGGAGGTTTGAACTGTGTCTATAACCATGGAGTTCCACACTTGGATGGAAAGCAACACCAGCTTGAAACATCAGAAGTGACGTATTATGTCATCTTGACTGTGGTGTTATTTCTATTGTTATTATCTGGATTTTAAAAAAAAAGAAAAGTAACATTTTTCTGACAATGAAAGCAGTTGTTTTTAAGCAATAGCCTGTACGACAGCAGGCAAACAGAGAAAGCCATTGCTCCTGGTACAGAACGATGGCCAGGTTCTCCACCAGAAATGGCTTCATTTTGGGACTATTGAAATGATTCTTAAGAGCGCTCCATCCAGGGCCTGGGGACAAGCAGTGGGGTGGTAGGTCAAAACCAGGGTGTACACCAGATGGCTTTATGCCAGAGCACACTGAGGTTCTGTGGAGAGTGAGGTTACTTTCTGTTGTAATGTAAGCCTTACCGCTCACGATCACGCAACTATTTTTCTGCAGCCTCCCTTCATCCCCACCCCTTCACTTGCACCATTTTGCCAGCAGTTTGTCTGAAATTGCAACTGACAGGCCAATATTTGCCTCGGTAGCCTGGCCACTCGCGTGTCCCCAGTATGACACCTGAAAGGGCAGTGTGAGCTCTTTCACTGCTGATTACTCAGGAGGTAAAGCGGTCTGTAGGAGAGGAAGGGGAACAAAGTACTCCCCTTCACATGGAAATGTTAGAAGATGAGGAGAAGGAAAGGAGCGTAAGAGGTCTTAGAGAAAGGAGGATGGGGATAATAAACAACTACCACAGTTACCACACAGAGGTCGTATTTCACTCTTTCTTTACCTGCAGGCTTACCAGAGAGTGGCATTTGGGGAGTTCTGCTTCGTACCAAGGGGAAGAGAGAGACCCAAATGCCCACAGGCTAAAATTAATAGAAATTCTCAATACGCCATCTCAGTATTTCCATTTTGCTGTCTCGCATTGTCAGTAAACCCAAATAGTAGCGCTATAGCCATCCTCTGTTTCAGTTTTCAAATCCTTCCTGGCACGTATGAATGTGAATAACAATTTTGAAATAAAAGGTGAAGTTTTGACATAGCCATGAAATACTGGAGTCATGAGCCTATAAAACATAGGCTTTACACATTGTCTCTTAGGATGTAACTGCACAACAAAATACAAAGTACAGACTGCTGATCCAGCCTGCGTACCTGGAACAGTTCAGCTTTTCCCTGCTTCTCAGCCCATTCCAAATAGGATTTGTTATTTTTCCATAGCAAATTGCATGGTTATGCAAACATATCTTCAGGTGTCTAACAGAGAAGATATTTAAACAGTGCAATACTTTACATAGGAATATGGCCATTTCTCCATCACTTGGAGTCTTTAAATCAAATCTCGAGGTCTTTCTGATGATTTGCTGCATCTCCAGTAAAAAACATTGGCTTTCTAAGTGAGTTTCTGAAGAAGAGTCTGTTAGGTAACAATAAAGATCATTTCTGATCATTAAATCTATTACTCTTCCTCTGTGGAATTATTCTGGATTGACAGCCTTATAATAAAGGCAGAATTTGATTTTGATTTTGCAACTAAGATACCACATTATCAATCACACAAAAGGAGGGAGCAACACTGAATTTTTAAGTTCACTCTAACCATCGCTATTTCTGACTTTTTTGAGTGCCTAACACCACATCATTAACAGACAAAGCACTAATGGCATTAGCAAAATTATCTGGGAAAATACAGAAATTTTGCTAGTATATATTATATAGGCTTTTCCTCAAAACAGATTTTTGGACTCACTTTCTAATATCTGAGATCTTTTAGGTAATCATAGGACGGAAGTGCCTGTCTGAGAGATGAGGTAGCTTTCTTGGTATTCTTAGGCAGCTGAAATGAATAATACCTTAATCCCTTGGCTATTTCATTTGTAACTGCTTGGTAATTGTGAAATGGTACATTACTGCTAAAGGATTAATTTAGTTCCTGCATGAGAATTCTCGGCACATATCGCATCTGCAGCAGCCCTTCTCAAAAGAACGTGACTCAGTTTGATCTTACACATTAGGAGTCTGCACCTTCTCTGCTTCTGATTCATTTCTGAGAACTTAGAGTACAAACAAATGGCATTTCCACGGCCCTTGCTGATTCAAATAGTATCTCTCCTGAAACTGCAGGTGGAGGAATGTTCATTTTCAGACCACTGCATATACTACCAGAGATGAATAAAATCATAGGCTTGAAAAATATGCTAGAGATAAATAAAATTATAGGTTTGCGTAAAAAGAGGCCATTGTTGCAGGTTTCCAGCCAAACCCCTCTGTGGAACCAGGTAAAAAATAGC
>NW_009611119.1:194063-198546 GCF_000690535.1 Cariama cristata | reverse complement strand
TACAGATAAACATCAGAAAAGGACATAAGAAGTTACCATTTCTTAAGATGCCTAGGCTAACAATACCAAATTCTGGAAGGATGCAAGGTCATGTCACCAGGCAGAGTACTGAAATAATTAGACTATGGTTCATCAAAATGTAATGGAAGAATTGTTCAAACCTGCACTAAAATTGAAATGTATAGTGGAAAAATCATGTACTGCCATTCATTGTGCAATGTTCTGTGCTTACAGAATCCTCCAGGGCTGGCATAAGCATCTGAGCCATAAGTAACACATTACTACAGCTCTAGACTGTACAACATAAGGAAGTAAAGATATAAACAAATTTAGCAGAGATTTCTGCTGAAAGTTGAATTACACTATAATAATATTTTTGCATCTCTCAGAGATTACATTCAAGGCTTTACAGGAGTCAAATCCAGTAATACTCCTTGCTACAGAGGCAAAATAAGGAATCTCTTTCTCTCTAGCCTCAGCAGAACTCTGGTATTTGTAGACACCTATATTGGGGGTGGGATGGGAAAATACCTTCCGTTATTCCTCTCAACAAGGAACACTTGGCATTGCAGAGGCTGAAGGCCAGCAGCATTCACTTCCCTTTTGCTCCCTTCTCCCCAGTGGGCCTTAACAATTGGGTAGAAAGCAAGGAAACTAAGGAGAGATTCACAATAAAAACATGGAATGGGAAATATTTAGGACATTTGGGAAAAAGAAAAGAATCAGCAGAGAAATGAACAGATAGTAGGTAAAAGAGAAAGCATTTAAAAGCAGGCAGGTGTATTAGAATGAGTTCTTCAAAATCCAAGGTGATGCAAGATTTTCACATTGAAGACTGGCAGTCACTTTGGGACCCTTCCCGGTGCCTTGGTAGGCCCTGCCGTGGCGGTACCGTAGAGGCTGGCCTGTGGAAGCGCCTGGCAGTGCACAGGGAGAGGGTGGAGTACAATATTTTTGATAGCCATCCTTTGGCGACTGCGAGGCTGCAGTTAAAAGATAGCAGGCTGGATGAAATAATTCTGTAAACTAACTTCTCATCTGAGCTCCTGTTTTTGCATCTACCACTGCTTGACTGGCTCCTTGGAATTTTGAGGCAGTAGATATATTTATGAATGATAATATTTTGATTCATTTTTCAACTCAGCACCTCCATCATGTAACATTCAGTTACAAATGATAGTATAATAATTGACATTTTTATGATGTCAGCTAGTACTGCAACTTGCAAAAATACTTGATTTCCAATTCCAAGCTAATATACTCATCAAATGCCTAAAATAAATTTGCTTATCTTAAAACTGTGATGGTTAGATACTTGAATTTGCCGTTGAATCATCATATTTTGTTTGCATGTGTCACACCAAAGGTTAATAATATTTTTTCACTTGAGTAGAGGTATTGGAGATCGGCAAAGCCTGCCAATAATTCAGACATAATTGATGTGTCTGCTTGCAAATTCACAGATTTCATATACATCTTGTCTGTTATAATGTGACTCATTCTTCTGCCCATGGTCATTTGTATGGGGTGACATTTGTGATTTAATTTTACAAATTAAACTTAAAGCAGCAATGTAGCTTAGTTTCTTCGGCACGATAATTGGACAGTATATTATAGAACATTAAAGTCTATTCCCATTCTCTTTCAGCCCAGTTCTCAGCAATGCAATCTATATTTATATGATGCTAAAAAATTATTGATATCAACTGCCTCCATCTGTTGTACAATGAGATACTGAAGAGGCAAAGAGACTCATGGGTAATGCAGGGAGTGGAGCTTGGGAGATCCAGATTTTGATCTCAGCTCTTTCCTATTCTGTCTCAATGACTCAAACCCTCTGTGTTTCAGATTGCTGCCTGCACAACAATATTAACTCTGTTTCTCTTATGTATAAAGGTAGAGATACAGACCATTTATCTTGCTGAATATACATACTTTCTAACACAGCAGGTCTCAATCTTGTTTGGAGCCTCCAAGCGTGACTGTGATGCCAATACAGTGAAAGGCAATAGCGTATTCCAGATTGATTCACTCATTAAAACCATTCAAATATTTGTAACAAGAAGCCTGTTAGTAGGGACTAGAAGTATTATCCCAGACTCTGAAGTTCTCCCATATATTATTTTTGCTATATTTGTATCCTGCTTCCTGTGTGATGACAGTGGTGTCTCAAGAATTTCCTCTCCACAAGGTTCCTTTCCAAAGCACAAGACTCCCCCGTACACTTGCTTGTCCATTGTGTGACACAACACTGAAGTCTGAGATCAGCTCAGGGAGAGGAGCAATAAAGAAATTTGTCCTTGAGGAGAATGATTAATTTTTTTTTTTACCTGAGCTAATTTCCTTTTTGTTCATGTTAGGGCTTGTTTAGAGTTGGATTCAGTACCTTTGAAACTCACAGGAGTTTTGCCACTGAACTGTGAGAGAGAAAGTTCATCAAACATATTTTGTGGGCTAAACTTACAAGGAAGTGGATAAAATCATCACTGAGAATGCAAATTTAATGCAAGGCCATAGAGGAATTTTTGAGTATGTTAATGTACCCCAGATGATGAGTACAAACTTTACACTTTTCTAGACATTTCCTCACCTCTTCCATTTTGAGGAGTACGTTTTGCTAGGGGCAGCTACAGTTCCTGGGAGGAATACGATTTCTTTTGACTTCTCTTGGTTTGCATTCCATATGGTGACACTGAATGCTGAGTCCCATCCTCGGCAGCCGCAAAGCTGATGGGTGTTGAAGGAACTCACCACCTTCAGTCCTTGCTCCTCACTGAGCCCCACACCTACTAGTTTTCCAGACAGCAAAGGTGGCATGAGCTGGACTATGTGATAACAGGTCTGGTCAGAGCCATTCTGGGTGTGAAGATTTCTGGTCAGAAGATGCTAAATAATATTTCAAGGGAAAAATGAAAAATGTTTCCAGTAATGCCAAAGAAATGCTAGCATCCTGAATGTGACGATGCACTTCTTCAAATATCTAGCTCAAACATGGAGTCAAAAGTTTAATTTCCTCACTAGGAGGCTCTTTGTGTTGGGTGCGTATATCTTGAAGTATTAAAATCCCTCAGCCTGTAATTAATTAGCTCAAGTAGCTTTGATGATGTTTACAGAGAGAGAAGCAGTGGAGATTGCCTGCAAGGCTCAACAGTCTTAGTAGAACAGGCCTCTTCTGGTAGGCAGGGATTTTAATAGCACTACTCGCTGCAAAATAGCTCAGCCAGGGTCGTATTTTGATTATTGCTAGCCTGCTGTGGAAGGTGGAACTTCTCTCAATGTGTGTTTGGACATCTGATTAACTGTTGTAAATGTGAGGATAAGGCTGGGAGAGCTTGCATCTCCTCAGAGAGGGCTTGAGTCAGAGCTTCCACTGGTTTGCAGGATTCCTTCCAGTTTAGCGTATGAATGTTCCAGGTATTGCAGAGTACAAATGGTAACTGCAGAGATGTAAAAGAAAACCTAGCGAAGGAAGGGAGAGCAAGAGCAGATGGAGGGCTTCTTTCTGACTAGAAAGAATTAAGAGAGAGAAAAAAATGAAGTGGGGACAGAGAGAGAAAAAAGGAAAAATTGGCAGAGCAGTATATCAAAAATGTACCACAGAAAAAAGATTCTGCATTTCCCAAGGTTAATAATGCGTGACTCTGCACTTCAGACCAGTTTTGCTCAAACCATGTATGCTGTCTGGTTTGTGCTGTACGTGCATTCAATTACAGGGATTATCCATTCTCCGTAGGGGTTATCAGTAGGGGTTATCCAATTCTTTGGGTTAATTCTTCACTTAGTCATCTACTGATATGGAGCAAATACCAAAATCTTTAAAGGAAATAGCAATAGCAGGGATCAGGCTGTATCTTTCGTATTGTGAACTGTGATTTTTTTTTTTATAGTTGCTGCTGCAGATATGTTTTCAAATTGGCTTGTGGCCCAGAGACAAGAGAAACAAAAATCATTTTCTCTGGTATCTCTATCATGTTTATTTTCCTCCCTTAAATGGGGATGTTCTTTTTGCCCTAAGGTTACAAAGTAGCAGGTGCTTTTCAAGCTCTCCAAGACTACAAAATAAATTAATGCAACTTTAAAAATGGAAAATTATTATAAAACCCAAACATTTCTAGGGTTTACATAAGAAATCATAGTCTAACTCAGATAACATGCACAGAATCACAAACAACTGAGAGTTTAAAAAGAAAAACCTTGAAAATATGTGGCAAGGAAATGTGATTTATCAAGTAAATTTGAGAAAACGGATCTGTTTCATGGTATGCTACAAAAAGAAGGAAACACTGAATTAGTTTATCTAGTAAATAACTTAGTGAAAAATACTCATTTATCTCTTGTTATTGTACCCAGTATACATTCAACTCAAGCTCTGGTCCTAGATGTGTTTCTCTTTATAATGTTTAGTTACCTCTCTAGATGCTCAGTGACTGGGTGCTTTTCCCAGTGGCTACAAATACATCAGTTTCCAAAAACCAGGAGAATA
>NW_009611119.1:139019-194032 GCF_000690535.1 Cariama cristata | reverse complement strand
CCCTACAATGTTTGCTGCCCTGAGGTTTGACCCTGTATCATTGAAATTGGTGGGAATTTTGCCAATGATTCCAAGTGGTGCAGAAGGACATCTACCATTAAAATCTACATGAATGTTCCACCTCTAATCCCAGTATTCAGTAACTTCACACAGCTCCCAGCAGAGCTTCCTGTAAACAGTTCTCTAAACTACAGCTTCTGGGACTTTGTTGAACCAAACTGAAAGGAAACACATTCGACACAGAAGCAGGACAGGTAGAAGAATGCACAAACTATAGCAATGTTTTTTGGCTGTGTTATGTTACGTACATAAATTTACAGACATACATACACTAGTTACTCAATCACCTCCAGTCAGAAATGTTGGGGTTTCTTAAATTATATTGTACCATGGGATGGTGTTCAGGCAATTCCTTTTCACTCTATTATAACTTTTCATCTTGAGCCAATATTAAATTCCATTTATCACAATAGGTGTCAGTAGCTACACCATTTTCAGTAGCATCTTCTAGATAAAAACACCCCAATGTCTCTCCGCAGCACCATTAGCAGTATTGACTGCTCTATTTTCCCTCAACAGAGAGCCCCTCGCAGATACCTTATCGTCGAAAAGGCATCCTCAGCAGCACTAAATGTCTTTTGAGCAATGTTTGAAGGAGATGAGATTAAATACTTAGCAAGAGTTATGGACAAGGCTCTATGCCATTTTCATTTAGAGACTTTGATCATTAAGGGGATGTGCTTTTCCTTGTCAGTGATGTTTTATCGTCATTTAAGTGGGCTCCTGCCATACAAAGGGATGGAAAGTTATTAATACTTTGGCTAAAAACCCCTCCAACCATTCGTCATTGGACTCTCAACAACAGAGCAACTGACAGAAGCAGTGAGGTGATCAGAAGATGTATGGAGAGGACAGCTGATTTTTCGTCAGTCATTTATCTTGTCCCCTTTTGAGACTGCATGCTGGGACACAGGGTGTTCTGTTGGTGCCCAAGGGATTACCTCAGATCGTCACTTAGAAGTAATGAAGGAATGCTATTATTCTTCTACTGCAACTGTAAGAAACATTAGCAAGTGGCAAGGAGTATAGTCTAGCTGTTAGAGCAAAGGACAAGGGGCAGCTGTTCTTTGCTTTATAGCTGCTTGGATGATTATCTCAGCTGAGTCATATTAAAGGAGATAGGAGTGGAATGGTGGGCAAAGGTGGAAATCAGAACATCTATTTATTCTTAATTAAGTGGCCTTTTATTCTTCCTACCAGTCCACCAGTAACGTTAAAGGAAAATAATGGCATTTGATACATCATAGGAGAAATTACCTGAAGATTGTTGCTCTTGGAAGTCGCTGCATACTGCTATTAGTGTGTCTTCTCGGGTAAATTACTCGGCTCCCGCGTAGAGTATGTGACAGAATATGCCTTTCCAGTCTCGTCCACTATGCACATTTTAGTCCTGAAAAGGTTCTGTTGCAATAAAATGACATCTGTATTGCTGCAATGAGGGACAGAAAATGCATATGATATACCCTGACTTCAATCGCCAGGTAGTTGACAAGTAGAGCTTTCTTTCTGACCTCTATGAGCATATTTCCCTTAACAGAAAGAAAACAAAATGGGTCTCAAAACAGACAGTGACAGAAACTCAGGACGCTGTGGGAAAGTGAAGAACTGGTTTTAGCTATTATGAAGTCATTATTCCTGTCTTGCACTGCCCAAACTGCAGTTTTGGGACCACATCTCTTCAAGTTTTTGATAGCCAAATAGCTCACTCATGCTATTATGGCATTTTCACACCCAGATAAAAACAAGAAGCTTGGGCAAATAGCATATTCAATTTAACTGCTATCTAGGACTGCTTCTTCATAAAAACAGATTTGTCCCTCTCTTTAATAAACGATTAAACTATTATCCTCTCAGGTGTGGCCAGTCTTTAAGTCAAAGGAATGCTTTTTCCATTTCAAACAGGTGTACCACTACAGGAGTGGGAAGTAACACAAAAGTTACAGAGAAGCAGCAGGGAACAGTCCCATTTGTACCTATGTGGGAGAGTCCTAGAAAGAAGTGTACTGGAAGAATTCTTTGAAGTTTTTTGTTAATATCTTGAGTGCCAAACTGTTCTATTCAGCAAATCCCTACATGCTGCAAGCAGGTACAATGCAACAAGTTATTTGACTCTCAGCAAATATTATGCTTATGTTCATCTTCTAGAGATGATAAAGTATGTAAACCTAGAATACATTAGATGAGTCCCATTGGCACCTGACAGATTAAAAGCAGAGCTCTGTCAGAGTTTTCATACTCTTCTCTGCTGCTATATCTGATTTCTGAGTTATAACTCTCCTGACTTCATGGAAAATTGACTGTATTGGATACAAAGAAAATTGCAGAAGAATGCCCTAAGAATATACACAGTGCATCTTTACCCTATCCATATGATGACCCGTGTACTTTTTGAAGCTTGGGGTTTCATGACTGCAGCATAGTTATAAAAGTTATCGCCAGCAGCTAGAGATGACATTTTTTGAGTGACACATTTGACAGTTGCCTTATGGACACATTTGCTTTCAGCAAGACAAATTTTCAGATCAGGCACAATTGCATGAACTCACAGACTATAGCCAAGGACAAACCTACCTCACTGTGCTTCAGAGCTGCCTGTTTAACTGCTGCACTGTGCAGTTACAGCTATGCGTTCCCGATGCTTGCGAAACTTCGACTGTACTCAGCTTTGAGCACCACGCTCTAAGCACTTGCCCACCACCTCTGCCAATGTGAGTTTGCATGTGAAATGACCTTAGAAACATCTGAAAGGCTTGTTGTCCCAGCAGCTAGTATAGAAGTCTTAGACGAGCCTGAAAATTCCTCCTTAGTCCCAGTTTCACCTTATGCCTCTCAAAAATAAATAGTAAGTAATGAAAGGCAAGAGAGAGACGTACCATGCGTGCTCCTCCCATGTTTGTTCTGGGTTTCCCTCCAGGTCCTCTCTTCCTGTCTTCTCTCATCCTCTCCTCATGCTCTCTGAAAATACATGACTGGAAAGGTCAAATGTTATCTACTTCCTCAGTTTGTTGGAGGCTGTTAAAAAAAGTTTCTTCCCAAAGCTCTGCAAAAATTCAGTCCCTTTCACTTTTTTTTTTATTTCTTGTGAAACTCAGACAACACTCAGGAAAAGGAGAAAATACACTGACTGAATTTAAAAGTATGCTGCCAATATTTCTTGCTCCATGGAAAGGCAATCTCCCTCAGCACACGGGAAAACATCCAAACTAATAACTGTAATTAATACCTAAAGTAATCACATCCCATGCAATTGCAGCATGTGACCCCTTGTAAGTGGGAATATATTTTCCTTCTGGCACCCACTGAGAGAAAGAAATATTATCTTGCTTGCACGGGAAGTTCAGAGAGACCGAGCCACTTGACTGCAGCCCCCAAGGACAACCATGGCAGCCCTGTGGATCTGCTACCAGCCTTGGGGCCTGCTGGGCCACGGCACCCCATGGCGGCCTTCTCAGGCAGGAGGCAGAGGCCTCCCTTCTGCTGGGGATGGCAGACGACCACCATATCTGGCCGAAAGGTGCGTGGCCTCTCCCTCAGCTCCACTTCTTGCAACAGCAACGCACAGTACCACGGGGCCCGGCCTTCTCCATAATTCAGAATAACTGGGACCATATCTACATGGGGTCCTTCCTCAGGGCACCTCGTGCCCCCACAGAAGTAAACTATGGGGTAGCTGCTGATGTTAGACCAAGCAGGAAGAGTATGAACTCCCAAAGATAGTGAAGATTGAAAGAAAATGATTTTTCCCTTTAAAAACCAGACACCTGCCTGTTTCATAGCCTGACCAAGCAGAGGGCATTCTGTGCACCAGTACCACAGTACGAGGGCAGTTGTGGAAAACAGCCCCAGGCAGGGCTGCTGAAGGACTGGAGAAATTCAGCAACAAAGCAAACTATTCATTTAAAACAGTTACAAAGTCTGTGAAATTATGCTTTATCCTTCTTACACATTTCACCTAACTGAAAAACAGTCAGTCTGGACGAAGTTCAGCCATATAAACACAAGCACACATAGGGTTCAGTTGCGTCAATACAGGCAAACCGAGTTTGATGCTGCTCCCAACTGAGCCACTGCGAGCGAGCCGAGGGGTGAGAAGCCAAACGAACAGAGGAACTGACTAAATAAGCAGAGCGATAGCTGGTGCTCAGTGCTCTCATCGTGCAAAGCAAAATGCAGCTACATGGCATGTAATTAAATCATCGCTTCACCGTGCCTTTTGTGAATTTGAATGCACTGGCTTTACACTTTTTTTTTAAAGTGGTGTCATTTATGTAGCTTGCTGACATTTATACATCATCTGTTTATGACATGTCTGTACTTTCTTATCCTTCCTTAATTCTCCTCCTTCTATCACTGTGAAATGGTTTTGTTCATTTATTTATTTACTTTCATCTATTTTGTATATATTGATTTTTTTTAGAAATAAGTACATTGAAACAAAATGCTAATAAAAAGCGTAACTACAAACCTCTAATGTAAAAGGTAGACTCCTTTAAGGCTTTGCCTCCATACAGATTTATAAATTTGTCTGGAGTTCCCTTTCCCATATATTCATGTCAATAAACTATTTAGAAAAATACATGGCCTGATTTCTGTTTTTAAAAAAATGCATGTTCTGGACTAATGTTAATGATTAAATAGAGTGGGGAGAGATCTATATTGTTGATGTAATCTGTTGATCTACATCATGATAAATCAACTTGTAGATGTTGGTCTACATGCTGATATGCATTATCTGGACTGTGACAAGAGTCTGCACTCTTGTAATGAAGTTCATGTTGGATTTACTGCAAGTTTTGCATCTTTCATTCCACAGGGCAAAAAAGTTTTTTTCTGATGTTTTATGTATTTCACTGTAGGAAGAGTCTCCTATTTCTCCATGCAGGCTCAAGGTCATCAATAATCCACAGAGGTAGCAATGGAGTAACAAGCAAACACAAACCCCTTTGCCATTCTTAAACCCAATTCTTCCTAGGTACAGGAAACACATGATTAATTGCTCACACCCTTAACTAATCTTATGACCACATGAATTACCTCTGTGCTGCTTCTGACTATATATTGTGGAAAAATATTGCACCACTGGGAATATCTTTCTGGGAAGCTGCAGATTCAATTTTGCACTATCCTGATAAAAAAGTCCATCTGATACAAGGAGTTGGAATAGCTCTTTCATTTCTGGAATTTTCCCAGCTCTTCTGTACTGTATCCACACAAAACTAAACTGCTAGGGCATACTTGAGGTAGGGTAGTTTCCTCCAAGAAAAATGGTATTTCAGTCGATGGTAACTTCAAATCTGCAGTCTAAACTCCTTTAGTTTACTGGAGTTACGGCTGTGGAACCTGCTCCTCTGGGGTTGTTTCGTACCCCTTCTCTTATGTCAAAGGAAAAGGGGTTAATACTATTTGCTTCAAACTTGGCATAGACTCAGTTGAGAGAGTAATCTCTGAAGGTAAATTTGTGCTTGCAGTCTCTGTCCTACTTGGAAAACTTCAAATGAATAAAAACATATGAAATGAGAGGGTTTGAGAAAATCTATAACCAGAGGGATATCTCTAATAACCTGTTTTGGCTCCTAAGGTGCCTCTGGAGAGTTGGGTTAGACCAAGACCTTTGGAAACAGAAGGAAACAATTTCCCACAGGACAAACTGATGTAGAGAAATACAGTTGCTAGTCCATTCTTTAGCTCGCAGAAGAAAAAGTTTCAGATAAATAGACTTTTTCATATCCCTAAGGAGGCAAGAAGTCAAAGATGCAGGCATGATTAGGTTTGTGCTTTACTTGTAAAAGCAAAAATTCCATCTTGGTAACCTTCTGAGCAACAGGCTTACACCGTCATATGCTGGAGCATATTAACATGCAGAAAGCATTCGAGGAAATGTAAGCCTGTTTCCTCTATTGCCATATATACAAGTGTAAAAGGGTGCCATGCACAGTTTTCATAAGATACATGCCACAATTTCTCAGAGCTTAACCAAGAACACATATCAAGTCTAGCCTCAGAATGATATGTGGTGGCAAAAGGTGAATATAATTTTACTCCTTTCAAATGAAAACCAGTGATTTACAGTGTTATGCTTTGGATACAGAGCTAAGACATCTCCTATCAATCATTCAGAATAAAACTATCATTTTGGAGTGGCTGGAGACAAACAGACCTGCTGGAAACTTTGGTAAAACTTTCCAAAACACAGGTGCACCGGATTAGGCACCTAAGAACAGACCTAGGTCTGCATGGGAAGCTAAAAACTCAGGAGCACTGAAAGCCCCGAGCCCCTACAATGAAATGACTGGTAATGAAATTACCAGACAAACATTTGGCAGCCAGAGGTCAATATTTTTGCCCTTAAGGAGCTACACTGATCAGGTCCTCAATTATTTCCAATGTAATGGTACACAACTGTAAAGAGTGTAGGAAGAATATGGGCAGAGATGACCTAATAGACTACCTCCAAGTTTATGAGCTCATAAACATGTTCCAAAAAATAGACCAAGTGAACCCAAATCACAACATTTGAAAAACTTGAATTTTAATATAGTTTGAAAAATTTGCTGACTTCTTCACGCCCTACTTTAAATCCCTTAATTGGATCCTGTTTATTAGCACTATATGATGCAAATGGAGCTGTTAAAAGCCGAGGTTTTTTTAACCAACTACAAGGCCAATATTATATACTTGGAGTATATAAAAAAGTTACAGCAAGAAAAGCTAGTTTGATGAGACTCTGAGCTGAGCTTGGGAAGGAAGTTACACTGAGGTAGCGCTCTTGCTTAATGACAAACACAAGGTGATTCAAGGCAGCTTACCCCTCACCAAAAGAGAGATAAGCAATAACTTTCTTGACAACAGTCCTACAAGTGCTGATTCTTTTAAAGCTGCTCCACTTTAAGACATCTTTCAGGAGAGTTAAAAACAGGGCTTAGCAGGCATTTGAGTCACCAGCTTGCCAGGTGCTCACAGCTCCATATGCTTCCATGCTAGCCTAGGATGAGGCTTAAACTTGGGAGTGCACAGTAAGATGATTTAACCACACCTCCCCTTCTGCCTCATAAAATGCAATAGGCTAGCCGTAAATAGATACGCTTTATCTAAATGTGTTGCACAGCTTTGAAGTGTATAACTAAATTTCATTTTGGAGGTGGGGGTAAGAGGAGCATGAAATATGTTAGCTCACTAACTGTAAGTTAAAACAAATGAAAATACCCCAGCATTTCCCCCCCACCCCCCTTTCCCAGAACTGTGAGATTTAGTATACCAAGATTTAACATCTCAGTTAGAAAAAAAATCTGAGAAAGATACAACAGAACATATGGCATGAAGAAGGTGCTAAACGGCAGAATTTGAAAGTTATTTGCAAGATGCTCCATAAATATTCCAACCCCAAACACAAGCTGTTTTTCAGCAGACTCTTGATGGAAGTATATGCACACAATAAAACGATACATTTCTTAGCTCTCAAATGGCCTGTTCTAGTGTCACTCTGAATGGTATGATGTGGAATTAACCTGCACATGGGAGGAGCCCAGAATCAGGCAGTTGCTATCTTGGCCAGACAATGCCATTGTTTCCGTTGTCCTCAAAGGCAGCAGACAATATTCAGTGATGACAATGGCTCTCATAGAGTGCATTGCATCTATCGGCCCAAAGGATGAGCTCTCTAGAAGAGCAATATAAATGCACTTCACAACCTATATTGCTCCAGCATTCAGGGCAGCATACAGAAAGCCAACTGTATCCCAGAAAGCTAACCGTATCCTGGGCTTCATCCAAAGCAACATGATCAGCAGGTTGAGGGAAGGGGTTGTCCCCCTCTGCTCCGCTCTGGTGAGACCCCTCCTGCAGTACTGCCTTCAGATCTGGGATCCTCAGCACAAGAAGGACATGGACCTGTTGGAGCGAGTCCAGAGGAGGCCACAAAGGTGATCAGAGGGCTGGAGCACCTCTCCTGTGACAGGCTGAGACAGTTGGGGTTGTTCAGCCTGGAGAAGAGAAGACTCCAGGGGAGACCTTAGAGCAGCCTTCCAGTACCTAAAGGGGGGCTACAAGAAAGCTGGGAGGGACTTTTTACAAGGGCATGGAGTGATAGGACAAGGGGCAATGGCTTTAAAGTGGAAGAGGGAAGATTTAGGTTAGGTATAAGGAAGAAATTCTCCACCACAAGGGTAGCGAGGCATTGACACAGGTTGCCCAGAGGAGCTGTGGATGCCCCATCCCTGGAAGTGTTCAAGGCCAGGTTGGACGGGGCTTTGAGCAACCTGGTCTGGTGGGAGGTGTCCCTGCCCATGGCAGGGGGGGTGGGACGAGGTGATCTTTAAGGTCCCTTCCAACCCAACCATTCTACAATTCTATGAAACTTCTGGACACATTTCAGCTGAAGCCTGGATGCATATTTCCAAATGAAGTTCATAGGAGACGCCGATGAAAATCACCCTGTCAGGCTTTTACTTAGGGTAGCAAATTACTTGTGTGTAGCTGCATTTTAGTTGACATCAGTCAACTGCAGTTTCTTACTAGGCATTTTAATAACATAATCACAGGCACTTAACAACGACAACCAAAAAAGACAGGA
Source organism: Cariama cristata (assembly GCF_000690535.1). Lineage (NCBI taxonomy): Eukaryota > Metazoa > Chordata > Aves > Cariamiformes > Cariamidae > Cariama > Cariama cristata. Next base: position 185,403 of record NW_009611119.1, on the reverse strand, counting down.
ATCCATTTAAAATCTAAGACTATCCAAGCTCTTACTGCTGAATACCACTGAGGAGATCAGTTGACATATGAAGTACTGCAGAATGCTAGTGAGAAAGGAAACTCAATAAAGTTCTTTGGGGCATACTGTTAACTCTTATGTAAGTTGCCACAAATCTATCTACTGTACACACAAATGAGACATAATGTTAAATTTCCATCTACCAATCAAAAAACAATTTCCTTTCTTTAAGTGAAATGAAAACAGAAGGATGTGGCTGAAAGCTTTACAAACTGAAATCTCATCACAAAACCAGATATTTGAGTTAGTTTAGCCAGGTTTGTGATACAAGAGAACACTTACCCACAGAGTTCCCTCATTTGGGTCTGCTTTTGGGTGGTACTCAACACACAGCTCATAACATTCAGTGCAGTAGGTAATATACCATTTTATTGTGAATGTTTTGTTTCACCTCCAAGGCATCTCTTAAATGCTAGTCTTTGAGGGACTCATTTGCTTTCATCTGCACAAGCCTCCAGCTGGTAGCCCTGAAGTAAAGCCACAACCTTCCTATTTCACGGTTCTTACTTCAAATCCTTTTGTGCATTGGAGAGATGCTGACAGAAAAAAAGAGTTGAACAAAGGTGTCTTGACAAGGACTCGGACAACCAAGGCCATGATGTGCCTCTGAACTGCCTCTCCTCAATGTCTCATTAAGCATGGATGCTTTCCTTTGGGGAAAATACTACAATGTACTGGCATCATCTTTTTAAGCTGCTGCTATAACCTAGGTCTAAAATACAAACTCTTACTTACTTTAAAAGGAAAGGATGCCTTGGTAGACCAACTGACTTTATGTATGACTATTCTGTTTAGCAGCAAAGAGTCATTTTTACTATTATTCACTTACAATATTGCAGATGTTGTTTGAAGCCCTAGAGAAAAGAAAACGTGTGGAAACTGGGAGTAAAATGAACCAATGTAGATGGCAAAAGGGGCAAAAGGAAGAAAGAGGGGCAATGGAGGGCAAGAGTAGACAAAGATGCAGTCAAAAGATGACGTTCAAGAAACCAGATGCTGGTGCACAAATACTCATTCTGCAGAGTGCTCCCTCCTCACAGGAACTGCAGGTGCTACAGGACAAACCCAGAGCCCACCAGGTCCTCTCTGCACAACGAGATCATCCATGTTGGTTCACCTGGTAGGTTGCACCAGTGCCATGGACTAATCCCTCTCTGTACAGCATTGTAACATAAAATCCTTCCACATGCCACCTGAGACCTATCTTGAGACCAGGTGGATACTTTACTTCTGCCACTCCTATTGAAAGGCTGTTTAAGGACTCACTTCTCTCATGGTTAGATAACTCCCTTCCACTTTTAACCTTAATGTAATTACACGTGATTTATACGTGCTTCTTCTTCCCCTCTTATGTAGTACTGTATTTACTTAGAGTAATCAATCTCCTCTCATTCTTTCATTAGATTAGCCAGGTCAATACACATAGATTTCCATTCCCCATATTATTCAGGTAGCTCCCTCTTGGTCAAGGTTTATTTAATCTTACCCAGCTATTGCAGAGCACCACTCTCTACACAGTATTCTAGATGAGGCCTCAGCTGAGTCTCGCACAATGAAATTACTATTTCCCCTCTGTTGACAGTATCTCACCTGAAATTGCCCCCACCTTCACCCTTCATCCTGCTCCCTCACAGTTGTGCTATGTAGTCATCCTGTGATCAAACAGGCCTGTTTCTCTCTCCTCATGTCGCTTTTTCCCCAGCTGATGGCAATCCTGTTGACAGAAAAAGGTTTTGTTCTGAATCTGAATGTGTCTAACCCTACGTACTACCCTGGACTGAGTATTAGTCTTCACCCTATTTTTCTTCTTGTCCTTAAGGTCATCCAGTTCCTGGAGTGTAACACTCCAGTCCTATACTGTATTGATGGCCCCTCTTTGGGCTGTGTCATGACTGCAGTCTATTTGCTCCTTCCTCATTTTGTGTCATGTTTATTTATAAAAATACTAAACAGGACTGCTTTTGAGACCAATCCTTAAAGAAGACTGGTAATAGCATCCTTCCGACTTCAATGCTTCCCTTAATCTGTGCCATCTCCCCACCAAACCAGATACTTTACCACTGTACAGTTCTTACACAAGTCCACATCTTCCTCAGCTGAATACTCGATTTGCTATTCTGCACCCTGTCAAATGCTCTGCTGTGGGTTAAGCAACACTTGCTGAATTTTCTTTGCCTAAAAATCAGGTATCATACAAAAAAAAGAACATAAACATATATGTTATTATGCTATGATCTTCCTTTGATAAACTTATGTTGCATTTGAGCCTATTTTCATTTATCTGTATATACTCTATTATTCTTCCCTTCAAAATGAGTACAAAGACATACGCAGAAATACACTTAGACAGGTCTGCAGCTTTTTGGATTGCTTTTCCCTTGCCACTCAATGCCTAAATATTGGCAATACATTTGCTGTTCTCTATTCATAAAAACCCACCCTGACTTGATTCCACTGTAGAAAATCCTTCTGCTGGACATCCATTTTTGTATGCCAGTCCCTTCAGGTATCTAAGACAGAGAGTCCTTGTGAGCTGGAGTGAACAGAGATCACAAAATTTATTTTTCATACCTTAGTTGTGGAAATTTCCATTCCCTTCTTCCCGTTAGCCATCCACTCTATCATTTTCTTCTTTCTCCCTCCCCCAAATTCAACATCAAAGGAAATAAAGAAAAATATTTAAAATGGGAAATGAGATCGTCTTTAATTCTATCCTCCATCCTCTGTGCACTGTTTCAATTTTTTTTCCTTGTTCTTTTTATTTGCATGGTTAAAAAATCTTTCACAATTTGCTTAAATTTCCTTTACAAGATCTATCTCAGCTTGACTTTTGGCAGTTATCGTTTTACCCCTGCACTTCCTGACCTCTCAAATGCAGCTTTAACACTCGTTCTGACATATGTTCTCACTATGTTCTTACATATGGGTAATTCCTCTCTTCATCTAAATTCCTTCCTTAATAGACGCTAAAACTGATTGAATTCTAAAACTCCAGAGAAGAAGTCATGAATATTTTAATAAATAAAACCATCACATTCAGATCATTACTATTTATGAAATCATGTTACTTGATACTGGGAAGCATATGCTGATCAATAAATAAGAATGTCTGTGATTCTTAAATCATCAAGAAATACTCATATTTTAAATGAAAAATTATATAAAACCCCTTTTTTCCTGAAAATTAAAATTCTCTTATTTTCAGAAGTACTTTCAGAAGTACAGTTACCATACCTTGAAGGAAACAAAACCAAACCCACAACTACTTCCAATAAGGGTTTTCAATCATGCATTGTATGATTAGTTTAAAATACAAAGTTTCCAAAGTGGAAATCAGGAAATGGAGCACATTTGAACTACTTACAGCACAGACACTGAACTTGAATTAAGCTCGTAAAAGATAAAATGGGCGAGGAAAGAGTATAAATAAAAACAAAGAGTTTGAAATATATTGGCGAATGTGCTGGGAAGATTAGGCTAGAGCTTAATATGGTAACCTGTGAGATTTTCTACTATGTTTTCTTCAGGAAGCAGTAGAGTGTCTGGTCTAAGAAGCCCTACTTTTTCTGATCATCACCATCTATGCTTCAAAAATAACCAGAGGAATGCACCTAGACTAACCTCATTCTTTTTTGCTCTCTATGGCAACTGTACCTTTATGCAGCTTTCCAGCAAGTCAGTGGCAGTCACTCCTGTTTTAGGGAAAGGCTCGTGTTGTGCAGTTGCTGACGGGTTAGAACAAGGCTACAAATCACATAATCTCTGCCTTATACCTGCACCCTGACTGCTCACCCAGCGATATTGTTCAATGGTTAGAGGGGAGCTGGAAAATAGATGCTGGCAAGAGGTTGTGCTTATCATGAAACTTTTTTTTGAGTAGTGCAACAACAGCTCAGGAAATTAATTTGAAACAGAAGCTGCTCCCTTCAATGAGGAAATGATTTAGCATTAAACAAACAGTTGCCTTAGTAACTAATGTATTGCCCTTTCCCTCCTTTCACTTTGAACATAACCATCTCTGAACTCAGTTTTTCATCACCTTTTCTGTTTGCTTAACTGGTCTTCTCCAACTATCAGAAAGCCAAACAGCATGCAGTGAAATGTAAGTCTACTTTCTTTTGATGAACTGCCCTAAAATGCAAAATAGATTCCAGGACCTGCTCCTCAGCTTTTGTCAATGACAACTTAGATCAGATGCAGATCTTTCTTTCCAGGCTTTGAGTAGATAAGGAAGGTATTATATCTAAGCAGATAAGCATATTTTTGATAGAAACAGAAGCATCAGGTGTCATGTATTCATCAGGTCTACATATGTGCAGCAGACTTTCTGAGCATCACTTCTTGGAAAATGCACCATCCAGGATGAATAAACTGTGTCGTGGTTCTCTTGATGTTTATCTGGTCCTATGTGGAAGATACAAAATTACTACAAATGAGCAACCAAACAACTTCAAAGATGAAGGAAGAATGAATTCTTTGTACATATTTAAAGTCTGTATTTTCTTTCTGACCTCTGCAACTGGGCTTGATGCATAGGTGGGGAAAATAAAGAAAGGAATTATGTTCCTGGCTCTTAACTCTGGACAGAAACTTTGGATGGAGCTGGGACAATGATGTTTTCTGAGTCAGAAAGTATTCCTGTATATCCAGTTTAGATATAACCAGAGAGAATAAACCGGCAAATATCTCATGAGTTATTCCAGTCTCTTCTGGTGATGACATTACAGCGCAAAAAGCTATAAAGCTACCACTACATAAATAATTTATCTATTTACTCGTTAGGTCCAGGAGAAAATAAGCAGAATATCCATACTTTTCCAAAAAATGCTCCATCATCTGTAGGATGGACAGAATTTAAGTATACTCTATATGCCTTAGGTCTTAGAAAAATATAAAATGTGGATATCAATGTCCTGAGCAGCCACGGATCCCAACACACTTTTGTCTTGAATTTCATGAAGCAAGCTAAGAACAACTAAGTATTGAACTTCTTTCCCACATGGAGGGCCCTAATTACTAACAGTCATGGGACTCGAGCTTCAGAGCCAGCCATACCAGAAATCCAGAATGAGCAAAACAGTTCCTGGTATATAGCCTGTGCTCCTTGCTCCTGTACCCCATGGCAATGACTCCATCTTTTTCTGTATCAGATTTAAACCTGAATTTGCCTGGAATTATGCACTGATGAATCCCATGAGATCTGTTTATTCTATCCTGACTACAAGCTTGCAAATTTATACAGAAAACAGGCACACTTTTTTTGTGAACTGTTGGCTTTTCTGCAGCCTTGACACATAGCTGTACTATCCCTAAAATGAAGAGATTCAGTGTGAAATCTCAACACAAATCCTTCTATTTCTATGGTTATAACTGCTATTACTATATTCAGTCAAGTATGTCGAGTGACATGGAGCAAAAAGAGATAAAGCTAAAAGGAGAAAACTCATAATTTGAGAAAATAAATTCTCCCCATGCCTAGATACAGGGCAGATCTGATGCCTTGACTGGGAGAGGGGAAGGAGGGCCAGGGACACTTGTGTGAGTCAGAAGTAGGACACTGAAGTTACAGTCCAATGAATTTTTTCATGTGGAAAACCCAGTGCTCTTAAGTTGATGTTCTAGGGACAGCAAATTAATTCATTAGATTTTTCTGATGTTTCAGTAAGACAATACCCATCAATCTTCAACACCGTTCATAGCCCTGGAGATATATGGTTGAATAGATCATATGTTCTGGCATATGAGACACTTGTGTACAAGCCGCAACCTTCAAGAGGAGAAATTGCCATTAAGAAATTGCTCCATCTAAAACTGCCAATATTTGTACTATAACCAGTGATGGCAGAAGAAGCAGCTCAAGCAACAGTGGCAGATACTGCAGGAGGAGCATCAGAGACTAAAAATTTGCCTGCATCTGATTTTCTTACCTTTTTTTTCTTTACATAGCCTTGAGGTGTTTGACCCTTCTTTGGAAAAAAAAGAAGAAAAGCCAAACATGAAATAAATTACACACTCTGACATGCAGCTAGAATGGCACTGAACACCACAGACTCATTCTGGAGAGGTTAAGACTCAATTATTTAATCAGAGACTCTGTATAAAGACTCCAGTACTAAAAAATGCCTTTTTACCTATTAAGTGAATTAAGATTAATTATAATGCCTAGTTGACAGAATATTAGTCAGAAGTAGTTGAAAAAAAGATCACATTCATTTCTTTTGTGTTAAAGCCATTAGTTTAAAATAGTCCATAATTGGCTTTAGTCTCATGCTGAAAGCAGGGCTACTAATTTTTTTAATGGACAACGTAAACCCAGCAAGAATACTTCCAGACAGGGCCAGACTCTGAGAGGGTCAGTCAAGATGAGTTTCTCTGCTAGGCAGTTACTCAGCCATGTTGGACAGCTTCATGCATGGAATTCCATTCTTCAGTCATTGAAAATTCGTTAGAGTTAAAATTGGTGATCACTAGAAACAAAATCAGAAGAGTTGCAGCCTGACCTAAGATCAGTATTGGAAAAAAAGACATCTCAAACACTACTGAATGGGCTCAATAGTTTTCAACTAACATGATTTGCAAAGGAGGATATGTAACAGTTCCATACACTATGAAAATTAATTCTCCTACATGGCTGGTGGGTAAAGTTTCATATCCCCAATCAGTGGTGTTTCACCCATCTGTTTGTACTTCATGAGAACATGATATCTTGGATTTCAAATGAGCTCACTGAAATGAAGGGAGTATAGCCTGAATTAAGTGAACAGGATCAGGATTTGTCTACATGAAGAGGTTGTAAGATCTGTTTCGTGAAGGATTTTGATATTTTGCTACCTCACTGCTTTCAGGACATGAATGAAGATCGAGTGTTTCAAAATTCTCGAAGGAAAACATTCAAAGACTAAAATATTCAGAGTCAATTGATATCTCCGTTATTATACTGTAGTATAATGCAGAAATAAAATACAAATTCCAGAGTAATTTCTGGGGAAAATCTAAACAGAGTCCTTATTACAAGAACACTGCATTATGGTCATGTGTACCCAACTCGGCAAATTTATCCATTTAGAAGTTGTATTTTTGATGGAATTTTGTCCCAGCAGGTTTTCTGAGCCAAGGTCTGTTATTACATATTTACAGAAAGGCATCGAATGAAGACAGAGTAGTTTCTGAGTGACGGAAAGCCAGTGATTTTTGACAGATATGCAAGCAGTGGAAGACATATTTGGAACCATTATTAATAAATGGTTAACAAATAACTAGAATTAACAGTTGAGCTAATATGAATGCATATTCACATGGATCTATTTGCACACATTCGTAAGATGTATGTGTGCAAGAGACAGAAGAACAGCAAGTTAAAGGCTATTTATATAAACACATTAGACTATAAAAGAAGTAAGAGACATCGCAGAGTAACCCTCCCCATCACGAGAAGGAGGTTAAGAAATGACTTTTATTCCCTGTCATTCATGATGATTAAAGCACTTTTCTCTAAAGCAGGCAATGCTGGCTGCTCTCACATAGGCTCCTGGAATGAGAACAGCTGCTGTGAATAAGACAGGGTGCGATTTTCAGCCCCTCAGGGAGGCATGTGCTAGGGAGCAGTGGCAGTAACAAGGCAAATAATACAAATGAAAAAGATCTGGTAGGGTGGAGTTCTGCCAACAAGCAGGAGCAAGAAAGAGATTACTGACAGTGGGGTGGGACAGGAACCCAGGCTATCAATAGAAATGGGAATAAGAGATTAGAAGCCAGGAGAATTGGCTGGAGTTTCACCAGACCCGATCCAGCTTGCCTCGCTCTCCTTATACCTTCTGTAGGTGCTCGGGCAGTAAACGTGCCAGCTGGAAAGGCAGAAAGGATTGGAGTCAAGAACAGGGATATTGATTTAAAGGAGGTTTTATAGCCATTTTCTTGAATAGCTGCTGCTCAGCTACCTTCCTGTGTCATTTGAGAAAACTTGCCAGATGGGAGTCAGTCAATGAGAGAGTGAGCCGTGCTTCTCCTTTTGTTTGTGCTGAAAAAACTAGCACTATCCTCTGCCTGCAATGTTTCAAAGACCAACAGTTGTACACTTCCACAGCTCTTTAAAAGGTTGAGTCTTTCCAGTGTGCTGTTATTGTTCCTTTTAATTCATCAACTATAGGTTCAGGTCGTCGGGATCTCTTATAAGGCTAACATACAAAATAATGCAAAGTGTAATCTATTAATATAATCAGCACAACTCTTATGCAATTTCTGCTCTGAACAGCCTAAGGGAACGATAAAGAAAAGAAAGGCTTTACAAGACTCATTGTTTAACCAATTTTCTGTCTCTTCATTTGTTCTTATCATTTTGCAGTTATAAAAAAAGCTCACATGTCCTATTTAGACACAACAAAAAGAGAGAAAAAAATGTTCACTGTCCGTTAGGCTAGAATTCCTAATTATCGGGAGTGATACCCAATCTAAAATAAGACCTGTAGTTCTGATATGTACTGCAAGGTGGATGCAGATAACTGAAGCAATAAATGGAAGGAAGGATATAAAAGGCTAAAAGAAAAAAAAAAAAAAAACAGTAGTGCCAGTGTAACTTTATATTCAGTTACAAGTCAGAATCATGTAAGAAGCAATTATTTTCTCTACAGTCAAAATCCTAGTGTTGGGAGATTACTTCAGTACAGGCTACAGAGTATTTAAGAAAGGCTTGAAAGCCCACAGGGTGTAAAAGCATTTGTATGATTTGAAGAGACATGACAAACATGCTCATCAGGATTATTTTCACAAAAACCTAATTTTTAAAGCATAAACCATGTGCCATGTAAAAGCCTCTAATATCTTCCCCGTTTCTAAGAAAACCCGCCTGATGTTCACGTCCTCTTTATATGCATTCATCCAATGCTTTAGGACAGGAGGCCAACGATATTGTAGCCATCTTCAAAGATAGAAGTCTGTGTAGTTTTAATGTACAGTAGATTCAGATCTCAGACCTGTTCAAACATGATAAGCAAAATATCCAAAATACTGAATATAACAAAAAATTGTGCCTCTATTGACTGAAGAGTATAACTATATAAAGACTATTTTTATCATTTTGTAAATTAGGCTTCTTAAATGTGTAAACCTGGACAAAAATAAATTTTATTACCAGCAACTGTAGACATCACATCACATGTACCTTTACCAGCATTTAAACACAGGTCCTTTGATCCTCAGGATGGGTCTTGCTACAGCTTGAACTAAGCTGCAGGCTGTAACTTACCCAACTCAGCCAGCCATGAGAGAGCAATTTGAAAGAAACTATGCAAGACATAACAGAGCCATGCCGTGGATCAGCAATCATGAATTCTGTCTCCTGGTATCAAAAACAAGGCAAAAGCTAGCGGTCAGACAAGACAGGCGAGGCTGGGCCACACCAGGATAAACACAGTGCTATTCAGTACAATTGGACTTCTCTCTGCCATTGAGGCTTGTCACATGTAACTTAGAATCATAGAATCGTTTAGGTTGGAAAGGACCTTTATGACCATTGAGTCCAACCATAAACGTAGCATGGCCAAGCCCACCACTAAACCATGTCCCTAAGCACCACATCTCTACACCTTTTAAATGCCTCCAGGGATAGTGACTCCACCATCTCCCTGGGCAGCCCATTCCAATGCTTGGCAACCCTTTTGGTGAAGAAATTCTTCTTAATATCCAATCTAAACCTCCCTTGGCGTGACTTCCTACTTCCTACTGTTTTCTTGAGAACTTGGGCTTGCTCTACTCAGGCAATCAGAGAAAGTGCTCCAACTCTTCATGGGCCTGGCAAGCATTAAAGAGGATCATAAATGTGCTAAGAGGCACAACAGGTTGCCTAACACACCTCTCTGCTCTCACACAGGACCAAACATACCTATGCCATTCCTGGCAGTTACTGTTTCAACGGGAGGACCCATACTGGAGATCAAATACAGACATCCAGTGTGGGGACAACCAACCTCCCCACGGCCACGTGGGTAAGCACTAACTTTCTGTTAGATGTCCCATTCTGGCAGAATTAATTTGCAGCTGAGTTGCCTGGATGGGGACTACTGAGAAACCAATTGTTATAACCCAGGTACCATCTTTACATTATTAATGTCAATAATCCCAGTTGCTCTAGAATCTATCCACAACCAATTTTCATAACATTCAGCATTTCCAAGACAGATATTTTAAGAAATGTATACATGGTAAGGATGCATTCTACCATATTTCCAGCCTTTTCTCTGCTACCATGAGAGCTAGAAACTGTCTGCAATTTCTAACAGCAAGCAGTATGAAATTCGTTATATTTGCAAGAGTACATGCTTAAAAGATTCCCTCTCCTGTATTTTGCCTTTTACAAGTCATACATTGCTTTAGATCGAATGTGAACCAGCTTGTGAACTTGTGTTTGTAGTCACTGCTGGTTATCCACTGGTCTGTCTATACAATCTTGGAAGATGAACTAGCTATTCAGCCTTATTCAGGTGCCATTCCCTTGTGCAAGCTAAAAGCCAGTCAAGGATGAGACAGAAACAGTCCTGTAGATTTTGAACTGAAATTCATACGAGAGAGAGAGCAAAATAACTCCTCATACTGAGGCAGCAGTTCCGAGTATGGTCCAGGTAAAAAACTATGTGTGGCATAACAAGCTTAATCTGCCAAGAGCAGGAAACATGATGAATGCACAAGCAAAACATGCAGGAGGCAGGTTTATAGGTCTGGAAAATCCTCCATCTGCCTTGTCAAGTGGTTCCAGCTTCTCATTCATATTAAACATAATTCGGAGCTGTGTTTCAACAACATTGCTAAAACAAATTGCTTTAGGGAGTAGACATCCACTTTCCCAACCTCTGTTTGATGCCCTGCAGAGAATAAATAGGGCAATGCTACTGACAGTTCAGAAGAAGCAATGCCATAAAGGAAATAAAGCACACTTTTAATCTCCCAAACATCCTGGTTTTCTGCAGTTATTTATAATTTTAATGTAAACTGCAGAAAATGCCCTGTATGTGTGGCTTGCTTTCCTGTGATCTCACCAGGTCCTTCTCATTATAATCATGGAAAAAGTGGTTCACCGAGTATCAGCTTTTCAGTCCCCATAGAGGAATCTGTATTAATATGCAGCAGCAAAATGGCAAAGCACAGAATTCTATTTATCCAAGAGTGTTTGGCTGGAAGAAGGAGCTAGGTTTGCTAATGAAATCGTAAGCCTGGTCCTTTACAGAGTGCACGCTTCTACATGCCAGCCTCAATATATGACTAACTGTTTGGACTGGAAAAGTCACTCCGTTTGCCCTCTGTTCTGCAAACAGTGATGACTAATGATATCGCTGAATGAAAAATACGGTGTTGATGCAATCACACCTGGAATACTCTACCCTGTGCTGAGCACTGTCATTACCAAGGAGCTATTAGCAGACTGGAGGGTACTCAGAAGAAAGAGAAAAGATGATTGAAGAAATGGCGCACTTGTCTTAGAAAGAAAGACTAGGAGAGCTGAGTGGCATTCGGCTAGGCTGGCATGGAAGAGGGACAAGTTTATTGAAAGCCCTCACTTGAACTCTCCACCGTATTTAGAGGACCTTTGCTGGGAGGGTGTCTCAGGGCAGCAATGTTCCAGGGGCAGTTGGCCTCCAGAGACAGAGTGTGTGTGGATTTCATTTCCAGAGAGACCAGGACACCAACAGAATTTCCCAGCAACAGTGTAAACTGATTTCTTCAATAGTGGTCTGAAAGAGAAAACATACCTAAGCAAAATGTTGAGGGTCTGAACCTGAAGCACATCCTGAAATTATCTAGGTCAAATTGCTGCTGAAATCTGCAAGAACTCAATACCCCAAAAACTTAAGACATTGTTTGCCAGTCTGACTGAAAGACTTAGAGAATAAATCCAATTAACTTTCACGGGACTTCCAGTGCCCAAACGCAAATGGAACTAGAGTTACTTAAAAATTTCCATGCTTTTGAAGAGACTACTATCTGCTATTTTGCACAGAAGGGAAGAAAAGCAGATTTCATATGCTGTAAGTGCTGTAGCCAAGTGTTCAAATACTAAGAGTACTTAGGAAAAAAAGGGAACAATTTAAAAATAACTGAGAGAAGTTCAGTACCAACTACCTTATGGAAACAAGCATAAAGCAGAAGATGTAGAGGCTAACGAATGACAATAATTAGGAATGAGAACAAATAAAATACACCTGAACTCCAAATAAGAACCAGCCCTATCCAAGGTACCTTCAGGTTAAGTTTCACACACTGCTTATCAGTGCAGGGAATGAAGAGGTGCCAAACTTAGACTCACTTCAGTCTGTCTCCAGGAGACCCAGCCTGGCTTTGACCACATCATTCTGGGTAAAACCAAGTAGTTCAGCCACTCTGGACAAGCTCTCTGAGCATCATCCTGTTTCTGAAGTGTAGGAAAGCAACGGGCTTGACCAATACTGGAATTTAATAATAGTCTTTTTCCTTTAGGGTCTAGTAACAAGCATAAATGTCTAAAGCAATTCAGAAAGAAACTTTCTCTTAACAAGGCATTATTTATCCCTTCAATACCATCATTAAAAACAAAGTACATAGCACCGAGAGCACAAAGTTAGCATAAAGAATCCCCAAAATAGGGTAGCTAGAACAAAAAAAAAGAAAAAAAATCAATGTGGGGGAGGAGCTTTACCCTGGGTTTTACACAATCCCTCTGTGTCAGGCCACATGATCCGATGCTGGTGGTATGTCTGTTGCATAAATCAATATATATACCATCCTGGAGAACATACCGTGAGTGCCAGCTGTCATCATGGGGCATGCAGACTGTGACAGCAGGATGCATAACAGGGTTTGAGGCAGGGCTTTTGTCCCCTGATCTCCTGCCACTGGGCAAGTGGCTGGCTACTATACTCTCTTCAAAATCGGAGACAAAAGGACGTTTCAAAGATTTCATGATGGCAAGACAGAGCTTGTATTTAAGGACTGTCTCAGCTAATCTGAGCTATCTCTGACCACCTTTACATTTACTTCCCCCTCCTCCTCTCTCTCCCTTTTCACATTTACAAGTTCCCTCACCTGATATTTTTGCCACGTGGAATAAACGAGGCCTCCTTGCACCTCTTTTTCATGTGCCACTCCACTCCGCCTGACACTCCTTGGGTAGATATCTCTTGCCCTCCCTCCGCACAACTTGGCATCCCTCTCTCAGTGATGGCATCTTTATACACAATGTTCTCTTTGTAAGCATTCACCTTTAATAACTCACTGTCAGCCAAGGAATTTTTTCACTTAATTTTTTTGACGGTTCTTTCCCATCATCCACTACAAGATCCTCACCTTTATCATTGCTCTAATTCCTGTTTGCTTGCCACTGGACAGATTCCTACATTCAGTCAGTTAATACTGTGTGGGTAACAGCAGAGCAGATAATCTTTATTTTTGAAGTGTGTATATATTATGCATAAGTCATTCCCCATAATTATACAGAGTGCATTCATTTCTGGAAATGACTGCTCTTCTTATTCTGTCTGGAAGTAATAAGATACATTACAACAGGTTCCACAGACTGTAGAAACAGCATTGTATACAGTGCACTGATAAACTTACAAGAAAGCCTCCTCAAATGCTTTCTCATTTAAGTTACCGGAAAACAAGATGTGCAGACAAGCGAAGTTTCCTTAGCACAGTGCCTACCAATCTTGCTCTATTAAGAACGAAGGGTTTTGCACTGTCTAGATTTCTCATCTCCTTTTTCCTACACTTCTTAACCTGTCCCCTCCAATTGCCTGTGGGCACCAGCTTTGACCACTCAGTCACCTATATGTCTTAATCTTATCTCATATACCTTTTTCCCTATTGTCAATATGAAGGCAACATCCTCTACAATGTGATCCTTAAGAATATTCACTTATCTGTCTCCAGTAAAAATGTCTCCAAGAAGAACTATCTTAGAAATCAGTCAGCTGGTAGGCTATTGTTTTGCTTTGATGTTTTTAAAAAATAAATAGCAGAATGAATACCAGCTGACTGTATCCGTAACTTATGTCCTCCATATACAGGCTGCCTGCCATTAAAAGGTTCAGGAGTAAGGTGTTGAAGCATCCGCATCTCGAGGGCTCACAGACATAGTGGGAGGCCATGCACATAAACACCCAGCTGGGCACAGGCACAGCAAGAGACATTTGCCCGCTGGCTTGCACATGCCACGCTGACAAGCCTCCAGCCCTTCTCACATCGATGCAGCAGCTCGCAGCTCTATGCCTCTGGCTGTTCACATGCTTAGCTCTCAGGCTTGACACTCTCCTCTAACAGCCTTGCCTGTCTCTTCCAAAGGAAAGTACTGGGACACCTCAATTCCCCAACAAACAGTAATGCTGCTGCTGTCCAGAGGGGTCAACGTTGCTAATCTGAAATTCTGACAGCTCCAGTCCCTCTCTCACTGCTAAAATAGTTTTGATGCTGCATATCTTTGGGACTGTTACTGACAATGCACTGATATCACAATAACCCTGCCAGACATTTTGCCAATGTCAAACTAGCAAGAAGTCTAGAAGCATTAGTAATCAAATTGCACAAAAATTGGAAATTATTTCTTTCACCTAGTGACAGGAGTTTTCACATGGGTCACCCTAGATTTGTACCAGGTAACCCAAAGATTAGTTCACAAAGCCATCCGAAGGCTTTTTATTATCAATCTCTAATCTGACTTAGGACTACAATTGCTGTAAATCCCCGATCCTAACTCAGCAGTAAGAGCATATTATCACCCGTTGGTTCTGTTCTCTTGCACCCTTGACCTGTGACTATGATGATACGATCCTATCCTCTAATGCCAAAAGTGCTCATGACTCCTCATTCTTTATGCATGCAATCCAGGTATATTTACAAATCAAATACAGAGGCACTTTATTGTGAAAGCTGTGTTTGTCCTGCAAACTGTAGTTTTTCAAGGCAGCACACCGTATTGTTCAGCTTCTGTCAGAACACATGAATCAAGCCTCATCAATGCCTCAGCACAAAATGTAACGCATCATCACTGCTGTTACAGCCTGATGGGATGCTTTATTCAGCCAAGCCATCTCATGGAGAATTTTGAAAAATGCCTTGTTCAAGACAACTCAGTAGAAAACCACAGCTTAATGAAACAAATACACCAAATTGCAGTCAAATGCATCTTCAATCTGTTTCTGCTCTCCTCAGTAATTCCACCAATTTATTACCTATGACAATTCACACTAACCTCCCCTTAACCTGGAACTCTGAGAGCAGGCACTATTAAATGTGGTATGGTAAAGAATCCACAAGGTGATATAAATACCATGGGTTTTGTACATTTTTACTTCAGCATGACCTGGCCTCTCTTCTCCCCATAAGTTTCCCTAGATCTGACCAACTGAAAAACAAAAAATCTGCATGACAGAAACCTCTCACATAGCATACTCCAGAGAAGGCAGGAAAATGTCAAAAGAAAGATCAACACATTTGCCTAGAACACCACTTAGAGAATGAAATATTGATATATTTAAATAGCAGTTAATACCATACTGCATATAACTGCATCCTTACTATTCCCAGGAAATAAACAGATTTTCTGCAATATTTGTACTGGTATCATATAAACCATTTTTTCTGTAGTACTCACGGATCTTACAGGAGAAACCAGGTAAAGACAAAAATCTCCAAAACCTGACTTGTACCTGAAACCATCAGCTGAAACTGCGAGTTACTGAATGACTTCTTAGTTAAACAAGACTTCCCTATCAAAGTATTTCCTAAGTGTTGCTTTCTTTCTTCTCTATATGCACAGATATGACAGAACCCTGAAGAGCAGCAGTAACAAATCAGAAGTCTGTCAGGTTTTTTTTCTTTTCTTTTGAGAGGCCTCACACCAACCAGCTGTGTCCTCATCCACAGAACAGCCCTTTGCTTCCATTTCTCTCCAGAGACCCACACGGACTCAAAGCACAGATCCTCCTCCTACCTCCTCCTCTCCCACCACAGAGAAAGGTACTCGACCCTTTCAGCCTAGTTTCCCTTTCAGCTTCATTGCTTTACCGCTATGCACTGGCTGCTAGCCCATCTCCCCTTAACCGCTGCTATTTCTACTGAACCTGCTCTATTTGAATGCTTCAGGCATCCATTTACTGCGAGACCTTGGGACAGCCCTTCAGTCCACACTCCAACTTCTACACGCTACCTCCAAGCCAGGGGCAGCCAAAAGGTGAAATTTGTGACTCTGGACCATGAAGGGCAGCACCACGCCGTGCAGTGCCAAGTTGTAGCCCTACAGAATCTGCTGTCTAGATATAGTTTTTGAGCTAAAACATCAGAGGTTATGTCATTTTGGACTTCTCCTTTGGAAGTGCTGCATCTCTGCTAGACGCTATCAGAGAACGTGACCCTACATTTTAAAGCAAGGAGAACTGGAAACCCATCATTTTTTAAGTGGCAATCTCCACTTGTTCAGAGAGAGGAAGGTTGGTTGGTCCAGAGGTTGTGGGACTGGCTGCCACTGTGGCATTACGCACCTTAAGAAACCCTGGGTTTCTTTAAGGTCAGTGGTCTGCATGGGTCTGAGATCCCTGCCGTTAAGATGGGATAAGATGCCTGCCTCAGAGCTGGGACATGAATTTGAGCTGGGTTCATCCTCCTCAATTCACTTATCAAAAAGTGCAAGAAAGAGCAGCTTAGTTGTCATCTATAAACATCCTGATCTTTACATTGGGTGCATAGGAAGAGCAGGAATTTCCATATTGAATAATACACATGTATCCAATACTAGAGGGAAGGAATTCATTCCTGTTCTGTGTCTACACAATGCTTAACAAGGCAGCCAAAAACCAAAATGTAAATAAATAAAATGAATGAATGAATGAAAAGTAATACTCTGGAAAAGTATACAAAACTTAAACGACAGATAGTTTCAGACATAGGTAACCACAGCAGACCTTTTCCTATTGACCTTTCTTCCCAGAGATGAGCACTCTGTTAAAATCTTTTATAAAAAAAGAAGGAAAGAGAGAGAGAGAAGGAATCAAATCTAAACATAGCAGAATTCATTGCAAGTCACACAGGATATGTAGCTATTCCCTCCAACAAGAAGCACCTTAAGTTTCTCTTTAAATGTGTTAGGAACATAGTGGGTGCACCTGAAAGTTTCAGGGACTGTAAAACCTTTCAAATTTGTTGTAGATCCTGAAAGAGAACTCAGGCAAAGTTAATTTGTACTCTTGTATCCTCATGTCCAAATTATTAGTTAGTATTAAATATTTGAAGTGGAAGATTTTCAGAAAGTGTTATAACTTTGAATGAATGTTAGACCAAATTCACTTAAAACCTGTGGGGACAAATAATCTCCTTTCTAATTATGAACAAAGTTTTAATACTTTTTTTTGTCAATAATTTTGTGTTTTACTGTTATCTCCAGCTATGCACGTACAAATAGACGCACGGTTGGAATGGAATAACATTGAAATTAAGGAAAGGAAGTTAACACAGGTGCTGGCTGACAAATCCAAATACCATAGCTACGTGTATTAGAAGTACAAAACTAAGGCATCTTTTTAAATCTCAAGAGGTGTAATTTTATGAAATCTACAGGAAGACAAGAGAACAATGTTTTGCAGAAGTCAATGCAAAATCATAGCAAAGCCAATTTCAGATAAACACATCTATTTTGCACCATACCAGTAATTTCTTTTTCTCATATGGACATTATCAAAGGCTGAATATGTAAGAGCAAATATCTTTATCATTAAATCAAAGAAGAAACAAACTTATTGGATCTATTATATTAAACACAGAGGATTTGCTAACAAGATTCTAAAGGGAATCTATACTTTTTCTGAATTCTCAATCTACTTAAAGCTATAATATCTCAAAAAATGTCTGGAGATTTTTATACTTGTCATACATGTTGATCTTCATATCATGCAAGAAAATATTTGCTCTATAAGCAATTTTGGAGGTGCCAGGCTGTACATAAAACAGAGGTGGCAGACAAGAACATACAAGATCTGATCATTCACACAGAATTTTTCTGTGACTTTGGAAAAAACAACTGGTTTGTCCTATTGCTCTAGTGATACAAGAAAATATTTATGTTACTGTTTTTCAGGGATAAGCCAATACATCAGCATAGAGCTAATGCTTAGCTCTAACGAGCCCACAGTAAAGAAAGATCATCAAAGCTACCTCTAATGTACAGAAAATATAGAACTTCTTGAAACGTGGTTTACACAGAGTGAAATTAAACATTTGAATATGCTATACTATCCTAAGCTGTTGTGCAATATCTTAGTGAGATGCTAAACACAGTTGGTGTTCTCATTCCGGTAAACTTGAATTTCAGTTAATTTAAATCATTCTTCGGAATAAAAGGATGCAATTACTAAGACAAGTAGAAATGCAAGAAATTTATGTACGTAATGCATCTCCTGAAAGGAGAGATGCTTTCTGTATTATTTTTTCTCTCCCCAGCTCCATAGCACTGAAATGCACATATTTTGCAAAACAAGCCCTCCCTAATTCAGGTTTTAAGGAGAATCTGGAGGGGTAGAGGGCTAAGCAGAAAGCTAAAAACTGTAAAGTTATTTCCCAAGCTTCTCCAGCATAGCTAGCAGCATATCAGACAGTCACTCATCTACAGCTGGTCCGGATTAAAATTAAATAGACCACTCTGCCTGAATGTAATAGGCTTTTAGTAAACAGCCCCCCACATTACCTAGAAAACAGGTAAAAAGAATTTGTTTAGAGGCACCCCTACAGGATGAATTCTTGAAGTGGTAGTATGAGCTTTCCCTTAACTGCTGTGTTGAGGTCAGAGAAGGAGCACACCATCTTCCTTCAGTGATTTACATAATATTGCCAGCAGTGTACAAAAGGTTTGGGCTTTCTCACAGACCTAGACATCAAAAAAAAGTTAAGGCATGACTTCATGTCCACAGCTTGGTGTTTGTTATCTCCTGTGCCTTCTCTGTATCAGCCCATTTCCACTCCAGTAGCACATCAGAACACACCCTAACTACTCTGACAAAACATATGGGGCAGGTACAGGAGAGGCTGTTATTGTCAGGGCAAATTACTACGCAACTTATGTCATCAGTGACATCAAACTTTCCTATGAGGCAACGGTGCTCCTTGCCCATGGCATTATTGTAGGTGCCTCAGGTACTGCTGGTTAGGTTCCAAATTCAGAAGGTATACTGATGTCACTAAGCCATATAAAGTGATATTCGATTATAGGGTGAAAGATACGTTCCAGATCATTTTCCTTTGACATTCCTTGCCTTATCATCAGATAAAGGTTCCTGCTTCTTTGACTGAGCCTTCCTTGAGTTCTGCTGCCCCAGGTTGCCTCTCACCTTTCTTCTTTCCTTGTGCTAGACTTGACTGCAAGTTGCACTCAGGCAATTCCACACGCTTGATGCAGAAGGGCAGCCCTTGGCCTATGGTCTGCTTAAATAATTGGCAGTGTATAGAGATACAGAGAGCTGGCACCGCTTCTCTGCATGGTCGCTGAATTTCACTCGGGTGAAAGCCATTACCTCCCTTTGCAAAACCCTATTTGAGGGCTTTAAGCAAATATTTCCAATTTGCATGCCCAAAGGTTGCAACAGCTATGCTCTTTATTATTATGGAAGATTAACTTTCTCCTTTGAAAAACCGTGCTCTTTACTAAGGTCAAAACCCACTTGGACAGCAAAACACCAAAAAACCCCCAACCAAGGCATAAGCATTCATGAGATAACAGCAATAGCAATGCAGAAGCTGCTCTTTTATCCTAGGTGATAATTTATTATTTCAGAAGGCGCTCTCACTTGATGTTAATGCTACTTTCATTGTATATAATGATTAATGGTAATTGCTTTTGTACTTCAGTATTTTCCAGAGAACACTTTGGGTTCCAATGAATACATTAGTGCCTCATTGCCCTAAACATCCCCCTTACAACTTGGTCTACAACACAGAAATAGATACAAAGCAGCGGAGATGAGTGTTTTTCCCCTTGTTTTGATTTTTCTGGGAGATAAGGCTTTTTCTCTGAAGTGAAGGAGGAAATTATTGAAAAACTTTCACTTTAATCTAGCCATGACTGGTATTCTAAGTCTTCAAGCAGCTACAATTCCAATTCCCTGTTAGATTGGTTTAGTGCTAGGTCTGTGACAAAAGAATATGATTTCTTTTACTTTCCCAGGCTTTCCCAATAATGTAGAATGCCAGAGTTTGTGGGATGGAAAAAAAAAAACCAGAAAGACACCTTTTCTTTTTTTCACAGGAACCATTTTATCCGTACATACTATATCCCACTATCCTCAGATATCCTTTACGTAATGATCCATATAAAAAAAAAATCTTGTTTTTACAAACCTCCCTTGGATTGGCTTATGACTGTAACTCTTGCTCTTTTGTTTCCTCAATTGTCCTGTATTTTTAAATACCCTCCCAGCCCTGCTGAAGCCTCATTGCAAGGATAGTAAAGTACTACAACAGATTGCCTAGGGAAGTGTTGGGGTCTCCATCATCAGAGGTCTTTAAAAACAGATTAGACAGTATCTGCCAGAAATAGTTTATGTATTGCTTATCCTGCCTTAAGGCAGAAGGACAGACTAAATGATTTTCTATGATGCTATGACCGTCAATATATTTTTTATACCTACAACACCTAAGGATTTATGAAAAAAGTAACCTCGTATTTCTTTGGATCAAAGAATTAAGTTTGCGGATTCTAAGATATTGCAGCACTTCCCATTACCATGCTACAGATGACACTAATATCTTGGATACCTCAGTGAAGCAATGGTTTTGTAAGATTAACTTTGATAGCAACAACTGCATAAGGCTGAAATGCTCCTCTGCTGAAAGGAAGTGTTCAATATGAATGAACCATCTTAGCCCTATTTAAGGTTCTGCTAAAGGGCTAAAATGGGATTATAAGGGTCCCCAGGCCTTCCTCTGATGATGTGATTTCCTTCTGTGTTGGCAGCCCACCAAGCCATATGCCTCCCTCAGCAGACTTGCATGGAACTGATGGCATATAAGCTATACGGTGCTCATCTGCAAGGTAAGAATTTCATATGAAGCTTGCTGCAGAATAATTACTATTCTGTAATAGCATCTTGATGTTATATGATGCCACACAATTCATGTAAATTAATACAGATTGAATAATAGTCTTTCCATAGCAACCATATTATCATAATCAGTTATTGCTATTACAAAATATTGACCACGTAGTCACAGAGAAACAAAACCAGTCTTAAATTCAGCAGTGAAAAGCTGAGATTCCATCTTCAAACTCCCTGCTTGCTTCAAACCAAAATGCCAACAGAGGGACATGATTCAGTGAAGATGTTGGCTCGTTGCACATGAAATTATGAATGCAACCATGCGTTTGTATGACAAAAAAAAGCTAAGGAAACGTAGGTACAATGTTACTTATGTCATACACACATACTATGCTACAAGTTTTTGCTGCTTATTTACAAAGAAAAAGTCACACTGTAATTTGATGCAAGGCAAGTAAATAGACCTTGTTTTAAATAGCAGAGTTCCTTACCTGAAATTTCTACTGCAGGCAGCAACAGACTCAGACATTTGTGCCACACACACACACACACAATTTTACAGAAGAGATCTCCAGTTTCTTTTTTGACCTCTAACAACTATGTAAAAGGTCAGAGTTTTCCACAACCTTGTACAAAGTTTCCATGTAACTCTCTGCAGATGGAAAGATATCCCCTATACACCAAAGAAACAGGACTCCAACAACAATATTTTCAATCATAATGCCTAATGTTATTCAGAGACCAAGATCCTGAAATGCTCAAAGTCATGTGGGTCTGGTAATAATGATTTATGTATTTACTTATTATTGCTCTGACAATACTAATTTGCTGAAACAGAGACTCTGTCAGAATTAGGCACAAAGGATTCTCAACAAGGATGTCTGCAAACCTTGGGTCTAGGCCTTTAGTGGAAGAGTTCGTTCAGGTGCCTCACCCACTCCTTGCAGACTGTATCCGTGTCTGGCTTTCCTTGGGGTCCTGGCTAACCTTGCACTGGATAGGGTTTCTCAAGTTGATAAAGGAAAAAAATGAGACCATGCCACACCAGCGTAGTCAACAGAGAAAATGAGGGATCGCTTTTTCTCTGGCCCAGTTACATTTAAGCTCAAGTGGACTACAAAGGTTGAATCTATGGTGTGATGGTTAGGGCGTTTCGGAGACCATAATTCAAGAGAAGACTGAAATCAGTTAGTGAGATCTGTACCTCTTTATACAACACACATCTAACTGCTAGCTGATTTGTTATTCTGTACTAATCCACATTTCCTAATCCTCAGATTTCACATACCTCTTCTCCCTTGTCATTATTCTTCATGTGAATAGGGTCTCCCTTTCGTTCTGCCTCAGGAGACAAAAAGCAACACATTGACATTTTTTCTATTAAAGAGAATTCTTGTTTTCATGAACTCGAGGCAATTTCAGAGTTAAATTTAGGACCATATTCATGGATATTCACCAGTACTTCCAGGCATCTATTTTGTTATAGGGATACCTTTTAAATACCTGTTTTCATTTCGCTTTTTCAGATCCAAAGCTAGATAGAGTGTACACAATCCAATGTATCATATTTGAAGGGCTGAAGGGCAGCTGGGATTTATTCCACAACAGCTAATTGGGATCTCTGCTTTTGCACTTCACCTGTATCCTTCTGCCAATATAATTCTTTATGTCATCCCAGTAAAGCCATCAGAATGTCAGGAGAGATTAATTTGTTTCCCCAAGATTTAAGCAGTGAGCACATCAATTTAATCCAGAGTTTTGTGAGATAGTCTCTTAATCATCAACAACAAAGAAGGGTTATGCACTAATAAGAATGTTATAATTGCTAAGCAAAAGACAGAAAAACAAATGACTGTTTTCCAGTTTGGCAGGTTTGCAAATAACTCCTGATAAGGACAAACAAAGTGGTTTTACTGCTTTTATCAGTGCTTCACTTCAACACATCAGCCTTGCTTTGTCAACAGGAATAATTCAGCTGAGCCTTAGAAATGTGGCTCTGAATGCATACAATTCTACTAGGAAACCCTCTCCCAGTGCTTCGTGAGAGTAACCATATTGTTCTGGTGCTCTGTCAGGTAAATATATATGGCATGAGAGCCTTGAACTTTGAGTCAAATAGGTATCTACTGCTGTCTACCCTGGAGCTGATGACATATTGCATTAGCGTGGCAGGTTGGGAAACGCAGGCTGCCGGGCCTGGCAGCTTACAGGAATTCTTCTGACCCTGTTCCTTGCCGCTGTTTTGCAGGAAGGACAGACGGCCTATGATACAGAGAATACTCAGCATCATAACGTTAACCCATGGTAGTAGGGGAATGACTCTCAAAATATTTAAAGTTTCAATAAGCTTCTTTTTTCCATTGTATACTGCTAAGATTACTCTTCCTTTCCCTATTTGTATTGCTCACCAAAGTCCTTCCCTACCAAAACCGTCTCGGACTCACTCTACTCTTTCACCCCACTGACACATCTACACCACCAGAGAAAAAAAACACGCTCTGAGAACAACAGCACACTAATCCCTGACAGATCCTCTTCCTCCTCTCACTCACAGCATAGTCTTCACAACAACCTGAGCAGCCTTTGAAGAGCGAAAAATGCAAACAGACTGTCATTCGCTTGTTTTCTGAACCGTTTGTATACACCAAATTAATATTGACAAACGTTTTCATACCTGGGGATCCTGTATTGCTTGGCCTATTCAATCATAAACTTCAGTGATTTATTTTTTTTTCCCCTTGGAGGGCTTCCTAGATGTAACAGAAGATGAGGCTTTTAAAATTAGGAGCCAGTCTAGAGCTCATGAAAGTTACAGATCAATAGAGGTGGCGTGAAGCAGCTTGGCACTCTGCAAAAGCACCAGTCTGCTCTGCTGCTGCATCTCAATTACGCTGTGTGACACACCTGCTGTCCTAGTCCTGCTTTTCCCTTGAGGCAAGCCCACTAATGTGCTAATTTATATGGTGCCTAACAGGGGATTTGGAATAGAGGCCTGAGAGACTCGTTTTCACCTGGTGCCTTAGTAGAGATTTGAGCCCACTTCGCTGGAGATGAAAAGCCAATAAATATAACTCATTTGTGTCATTTAGTTCTCAATAGGCAGCCAGTTAGTGAATAATGGACTTGCAATGACTTTGTGCAGGTCATTTCCTTTAACAGATGTTCCTTTGTGATGCTGCTATCCCATAACAGTTCTGTGGGTTTTCTTTGTGCATTAACTATACATTCAGGAGCTATTTATTCCTTTGTCGTTAAACAAAATGAAACTAATTACATGTTAATAGTAAAAAGGCAACAATTACCTATTTTGCATTTCTACAATATTTCTGTGGATTTCACATTCTACTACTTTCAGAGGCAGACTTGCTGCAGAGGACAGAGCTCTTACTGTTTTGTTAACGATAAGAGAGACAAAGGTTTGGCTGCAGTTCTGGAAACTCCTAAGCCTCTCCTCGATCACAGAATCACAGAACAGCTGAAGCTGGCAGGGACCTCAGGAGATTGTCTGGCCTAACTCTCCTGCTCAAAGAAGGGTCAGCTGGAGCAGGCTGCCCAGGACCACGTCCAGTTGAGTTTTGAGTATCTCAAAGAATGGAGACTCCACAAACTCTCTGGAAAATCTGTTCCAGCGTACACCACCAGTGAAAAAGGTTTTTTTTCTTTTTACGTTTAAATGTGTTTGTGACCATTGCTTTTTGTCCTTTCACCGAGCACCACTGAGAAGAGTCTGGCTTCATCTTCTTTACTCTCACCCAAGAGGCATTTATGCACATTGATAAGATACACATAGGGTTAAATAATCTCAACTTTTACAGCTTCTCCTCACACAACAGATATTGCAGTCCCTTAATCATCTTAGTGGGCCTTCAATAGACTCTCTTCAGTACGTCCATGCCTCTCTTGTACTGGGGAACCCAGAACTGGACACAGCACTCCAGTTGTGGCCTCACCAAGGCTGGGTAGAGGGAAAGGATCACCTCCTTCAACCTCCTGGTGACATTCTTCCTAATGCAAGCCACAATGCTGTTGGCCTTTTTTGCCACAAGAGCACATATCTGGTTCACATTCACCTCAGTGTCCACCAGGACCCCCAGGTCTTTTTCTACAAAACTCCTTGGGTAGGTCCCAAGACACATGGGGTTATCTCTCCCAAGGTGCAGGACTTTGCACATCCTTTGGTTGAAATTCATTAGGTTATTCTCTGCCCACTTCTCCAGCCTGTCGAAGACCCTCTGAATGGGAGACAACTATCTCATTTACCAACCACTCCTCCCAGTTTTGCATCATCTGCAGACTTTCTGAGGGTACGCTCTGGCCCATCATCCAGGTGGTTAATGAAGATATTAAAAAGTATCGGGCCCAGTATCTACCCCTGAGTTACACCACTAGTGACTGGTCTCCGGCTGTACTTCATGCCACTAATCACAACCCTTTGACCCTCACAGTTCAACTAGTTTTAATCTACCTTACTATGTATGTATCTAGTCCGTATTTTAGTAGTTTGTCTGTGAGGATGTTATGAGAGACAGCATTGAAAGCCTTATTGAAGTCAAGATAAACAACGTCCACTGCTCTCCCCTCACTCACCAAGAAGTTGTCACGTCATAGAAGGCCATCAGATTGGTCAGGCATCACTTGCCCTTCGTATATCTGACTAGTCCAATCACCTCCTTGTTCTTTATATATTTGGAAATGGTTTCCAGAATTCTTTGGTCCACCACCTTTCAGGGATAGAGATGAGGCTGACTGTCTTGTAGATCCCTGGATCTTCCTTCTTGTCATTCATGAAGACACAAGAGACATCTGCATTCTTCACTCCTCAGAAATCTCACCAAAATGCCATGACTTTTCAAAGACTGAGAGTGGCCTCACAATGACATTGGAGCACTCCCTCTGCACTCATGGATGCATTTTCTCAGGTCCCCTGGACTTGTGTATGGCCAGTTTGTTTAAACATTCCCTAAGCTGGTCCTCCTTCACCAAAAGTAGAGTCTTCTTTGCTCCAGACTTCCTCACTGGTTTCAACAACCTGGGATTCCTGAAGACAAGGCTTCCCAGTAAAGACTGAGGCAAAGAAAACATTGAGCTCCTCAGCCTTTCCACATTCTTTGTCACAAGTCCCCAATCCCATTCAGTACTGGGCTCTAGTTTTCCTTTTGCTGCTGATCTACTGGTAGAAGTCTTTCTTGTTGCCCCTCCTGTCCATTGCCAGGTTCAACTCCAGATGGACTTTGACACTCCTTACGCGATCCCTGCATATTTGGACAGCATCTCTGTATTGTTCTCAAGATCACCTGTCCCTGCTTCTAGTTCTGGTATGCTTCCTTTTTATACTTTATATACTCTGAAGTGCTGCATATCATCATACCTTAAGGAACAGTAATAAGAATTAAAGGTATTTAGACAACCTTGCAGGGTAGTTGCCTTAGCCACTTGGGATGGGATTTACCCCATCCAGTTTTAATGACCAGAAAGACGCATATCCAGTCAAAGTTAATCATCTGCTGAAGTTAATCTTAAAGTCATGAACAATCTCCTGGAGGTGACTGTCTCTCCCGACTAAGTACAGAAGCCCTGACTATATATATACAATTTAGACTATGTGTCTAATTTTCAGATGATTAAAACAAATTTCATGCCTCAAACCACATTATCCTGTTTTGAGCAGCCAGTAAAGTAAATAAGTATATGCATATTTGTGTTTATGTGTGTGTCCACTAAAATGAACACATGTACAGGTGCTGGAGAACTGAACTCCATAGCAAGAAGGTCCTTATTTCTGTGAACTTTGAAAAAGTAAGCCCCCAACCACAGTGTATTGCTGCACCAGAGATGGAGCCATATACAGAGTTCTTCTGTTTCTTCTTAAACAGAAGTAGTTACAACATCTCATAAAGCTACAACCATCCACTGCACAGAAAAGAAGTGTTTTGCACTTAGCAGCGGTGAAAAATGCAGAATATTGAAGCCAGTGAAAACAACGACAGACAGGCTGGCTGTCAGTGTATTACAGGGACTTAGATGCTTCTAACTTCTTGGCAATTAGGTTGGTATATCTGCAGCCTTCAGTTGGCTCAACATTTGAAATTCTTGCAGTATAAAAAGGAAAGTGCTGTGCCTTCCTTTTTGCACGCTCTTCATTTGCAACCCTCATTCCTAGGATATGAAAAGCATTGATAGAAATACAGCTACACAGGTACACAAGGATTTTGCAGGTAAGGCTGGTTTTACCCAGGTAACAGGTGTAACAGTTTTCCGCAAATGCGTCACTGGAATAGGCAGAACTTGCTGACACCTTCATACCTTTAAGCAGCCTGCTCAGAGTGACTTCAGAGGGTCACATGCCGAGTCAGATGCAGAGCTTGTACTGTACTACTGGGGGTTCAGCATCAACCCCTCTGCTTCACCTCTTGTACAGACAAATACATTGGTTGTTTGTATCAGAAGGCCAGGGAACCATCCCCCACAGCACTGCAGAATCACAGCATTTAAATCTTTCAGGATTTAGCTACCTAACAGACAGTGGGAGGCTGGTGAAAAGCCCCATCACTGAACAGGGCACGGGACAGGGGAAGAGCTCAGCATTTTGAGTCCAAGCTTCAACTGGTGAAAGTTCGCTTAACTGGTGCATGAGGGATAAAATATGTTTTATTGTTAAAAGACATGGTCATATTTCTTTCTTTGATATAACATTTGAATAACAAGTAGTTGAAACAAAAAAATCTATCAGTAGTGATTAAGTTACAACGAAACCACAGTGAATAAAATATTCAGGTTATTCAGAATTCAAATGTGGATGTGTGGAGTCAGATGCTTTCAAAATCCCAGGGTTTAGTATGAATACAAGTGATCTGCATAGAAAATTAAATATTTTCATTAACTTTTGATTTTTATTCTCTAAGGACCATTAACACTGTGTATTTGGACAGTACGGGCTGCTGCCCACAATTTAAAGAACTCAAGAGTTTTCTTGAATATCTCAATTTATCCAATCTGTTCCCCCTTGGTTTGAACCTCAGGGGTAACAAGAGCCTTAAGAGCCCGCTGTTAAGTGCCAACACAAAACATTGAAGCTTGAGATTGTCTCTTCCAGATCTTTCAAATGTGTGAGCCTGACAAAGATCTTAATGGAGCAGGGATGTTGCATTTGCCAGATTCTCCTGTCTGGAGAGGCAGATAATGCAGAACCACAGCTTGAGCACCAGGCAGGGGCATAGCTGATTTCAGAGGAAATTGTAATAAATGAGGGCTTTAGCTTATCGTTCCCCACAGGCTGCTGTGCTTAGATGCTGCTGTTCAGGTCTCAAGGTCTGTTAAAGCACGACACTGCCATGATGACAGCCTGTCATCGTGATACTTGTGTTCAGCAGTGTAACAGCACATCTACTGCAGTGATGTATCTCCTGAACTGAGCTCAGGAGCCCAGATCTTGAGCTGCAGCCAAGTGTCGCTTTCAGGCACCCAGTTGCCCAGGACTGGGCTGAACACAGGTTGGCCGCTGCCCCGAAGCAGACCTGTGAGTAGCAGACCTAGCCTTGCCAGGAGGCCTTACAAGGGTCATTTCAGGCAGGGAAATAGTGGTTAGCAACAAATGCTGGGACTCAGTTTAGGCTCTGAAGTAAAGTGGCCAGCCTCCCTACCCTTCTCTGCAATGAGATGAGAGAGGCAGGCTCCTGAGGGTGATTCGGAGCAGGAGCATAAGGAAATGACCAAGGAGAAGCCTTTCTCTCCTCACGGACATCAGAGTGCTAACACAGACCGGACTGCTGACCCAGCACCTTGGCTTGGTGAGCAAAGTTAAGCTAACACCCCTTTCAAGACCTTCAGCAGGTCTGTGGAGCAATCCATTTCCCCACTCAAGTTCCAGAAATGCATTTGGAAACTTCTGTCTTCCTATATTCAAACAAGACCACAAAGTAGAGTTGAATTTTCAGGGATTGTGTGCAAAAGGACACAAGACTGAGACACTGAAAGGAAGTTTTAGATAAAATGCCATGTACGCAACCCTGTGAGCTGCTTTTCCCCATCTCACTGTATTAATGCCCAAACTCCACTTCTGCTTTTTATAGTCACTGTTTCATGCAATTATTCTTTCACATAAGAGCAGGAGTGGAAGGTGATACCTTACTGTGGAGCAGTTCAGTACCCCCTGCATTTCTGTACACTATGTATATCTCCAGCTGGCTTTCCAACTAGTGGTGGTTTTGGATCCAATCTGGGGGGTTTGCTACTCCCAGAGGACATTTTGGGAGGCAGTAGGGCTTGACCTACAGTTCAGCATTCCATTCCCATAGCTTGGCCTCTGAAAATTAAAGACTGCAAAGCTGAGCTCCTCCCATCTCCTTTTTTAAACTCTCTCTTTGAATCCCACCCAGTAAGCTCAGCACTTTCTGAAAACTAAGATGTGTTAAATATCCTGTAGCATACAAAGCTTCCTTCAGTGATGTGTTTTTGAAATATCAGACTGTCCAGACACTTGGAAGTAAATCCAATATATACTATTGATTAAAATGCATTAATCCTAACATTAGGCAACATCTTTTAGTGATCCCAGGGCATCTACCCATCACTATGCCTATAGTTATAGCAGTTCAGGGAGGCAGCTTAATAAGTCAGACAGATCATGTGTGGTGATATATGTTCCATGGAATAAAACAGTCAGAAAACAGGTAGGTGCAAGTTTACATGCAAAAAGGGAGGTACATCAGAGAAGATAGCTAAAAGAAGTAAGATGAAGCTGTCACTCGTGTACATGCTATTTTACACTGTCCTGCTCACTGTTTTTCACTCCCTGCTTTTCCATTTCATGTGAAGGTTATGGCTCCTTACACCATGTTTCTAATTAATTACTGCTGGGATCCAAATTCTCAGCAATACTCAATACACAGTGTTGCTGAAGTTCACCTCCACAGTCCTGGCACTCATTTATACCAACATTACCCGTAGTACAACTTAAATCTGCTCTAAATTAAGCTGGCTGGGTGAGTTTGAGAAAAAATAATTCCCTACAATAGACAAAACCAAAATATTGCTGCTGGCCAAGCCACCCACATACCCTTTTTTTCAAAGAAAATGTTTTCACTGATGTCTTCTCCGAAGTGACCAAGCAACTGTTTATTTAAATTTCCTAACTGTGTTTCCCTTGGGAGCACCATGGCATCCTTTGTTGTACACAGCCATCTTTTGCACTAGGACATAATTCACACCATGCATTCTCCCCATTCTCTCCTGATCATGCTGCAGGCCAACCATCTCACTGGGACACAGCTTTGGCAGCTGGCATTGCACCTCTGCGCACTGCAAGATGGGGTCACTTCCTTACACATGGCCACAGCTACATTTCCTGCTCTCCTTACTTGTACATCTACAAATGAAGAAAAGTTTTCCATTCTTGAGCTTTTTGTTTCAACAAATCTGTATATCTACCTTAAAGTGGTCTAAAGGAGTGGAGGTCGTGTCCTTTATAAGAATTAAAACAAGACAAAGTTATAATCTTCTGTCTGATCTTTTTTTTTTTTTTTGCTTTTTGATAATCCAGGGATATCAGTATTCATCTTCCTTACGTTTCTGCAGTTCCCTTTAGATTGGCAGCTCTTCTATCCTTGCATTAAAGGTCAGTGTTGAAATCATTCTCTCAAGTGTTTCTTCCTATAGAGGTTAATTAAAAAGATCAGAGGGCCAGATACTCTGCTGCCTTCTGTTTTGCATAGTCATTTGCAGACCTGGATCCATTCACAACCCACACAGGGATTCCGCGGTCTTCAGCCACCCTCCAGCACAGACTACCAGGCTGTATTAATATGGAGCAGGACGGGGAAGACAACTACTGAAGCAGTGCTTAAATATTTCAGGATCACTGTAGAAGGATGCAAAGGTGTTGGCAGGCAGCCTGGTCACTGAAACAGCTCAGAAGAAGAGCACATATGAGCTCAGCAGTGGATTTCAACTTTTGGGATTCTTAGCTGTTGTAAATTCATTTTACTGAGGAAGGGGGCTGTGGCTTTAAACTGTTCCTCCACAACAACACAATCTACCTCTTATAAATCTGCTGCTAATTTACTGGGCAGAACAAGAAAACACTACCTACTCAGAACCCCCCTCTCATTTTGTATCAGTACTAGCATATCATGCAAGTGTAAATGGCCATACAGCTGAGTGGCAATGGAGAATCAAAATAAAACCCATTTCACCTCTCAAATTAATTTGGTTTTGCTTGTGTGATTTCTCTGTCATTCTTCCAGTTCTCCAGTCATCCATAGACTTTCAGGTTAAACAAGACATGAATTTTAAATGCAAGATGCACATAGAAAAAAAGACTACTAGAAATTCTTTAGTATACTTTAAAGAAGGAAAATAAAGAAGGCACAGGCCTGGGCTGGACAACATTTTTCCACAAACTGTCTTTGCTGGAAAACTGGATTTTCAACTAAATTAGATATTTCCACAGTCAAAAGCCTGAAAATCAAAATATTTTGCTTTGAAAATGCTTGCTGATATCTCAAGCATATTGTAGTTCAGTTAGTTCATATCTTCATTTTTCCAAGTTAACTGTGATGCACTGTAGTCCTCCGCTTCAGTGATGTGAAAATCACCCTGGAAGCTCTAACTGGCCAGGGAATCTGGTTTAGAGAATGCAAAGGAAGAGGAAGTACTCAGGAATACAGCACCCAAGGCGTTCTGACACCGTTTTCAAATAGAGATGAAAAAAATACATTAAAACCACAAAGGCCTAGAACATGTGTGTTCCCTTTCCCCTGTCGGTTAGTGTTTTCCCCACTGCCTTGGAAGCACTATGTGTTCCTCAGTAGTGCTCTTTTGAAAGCATGGAAGGAGGAGCTGCAACCAGTAACGGCACATTTTTCCATCTTCATGAGTGAGCGATGGACAGCAGTTGAAGTGGGGACATGGTTCTATTCTCAGCATTGTTCTCACTGACTCATCACTTTACATCTGCTATAAAGCTCAGGGAATTTCTCAAAGGAGTAATGTGAGGTTTGGTTAATTTTACAAACTGCTTTGTGGCCACTATTGCTTAGATGTTACAGAAATTGAACGTAAAAGAGCTCAACTTGAATGAAAGGTGAGGGAGAAGCATAAAATATGAGTGCTACAAAAGGAAAAGACATTAATAAAAAGGAATCTTATAATCGCACCTCTGCCACCACACACTTATTCATACTCTTCATTTCTCTGGGTCAGATTCTGTATCTCTTACTTCTGCTGGATAGTAAACACAGCTACACTGAGAGGCTTGACTTCCTGAGAAAGCTGAAGCCCACTGGGAGGGTAGCAGGAGCGAGTCCTCTGAGAATAGAGGATTACGGACAGACTTCTTTGTCATGATGAAAGAGTACCTTATTTTCTCTGAGAGAAAGAAGTATTCTAGAGTGGAGTAGAGGCCAAATCCCAGGTGAATATAACCAGAGTTCAGAAGAATATGGCACCAAGAGCACTCTTGAAAACAGGATCAAAGAACAAATGAAAAATAAAAAGGAATCACTAACACTACCTCATCCTTTATTATTGAAATACTTTTGGCACCTCCAAGAAAAGAGACAAAACTGGCACCATTGCCACACCTGTTTCTGGGGAAATACAGAACCATGGTTTCCAGATAAAATTAGTTTGTGAAGTCTGATACATTTTAAAGCTCTTTGTAACAATTCATTGCATAATTCAAATAGCCTCTACACTACAGACTTCTAATGTATTTATGCTGGCAGGACTGTCAGTGCATTTTTGTTATAAGAAGCTTGGAGGTCTGCTACAAATAATCTCCAAAGAGTAACTCTAATTAGCGGCTAAAGTTGGCATATTTCCCGCTATCTGAAATTAGATCAGAGAGTTAGGCTGAGATGAAAAAGCCCTATTAACTCCCTAGGCTTCCAGTTCCTGTTTAGTGGTAGAAATTAATGTTTTGAACTTTATCAGCTGTTATCTAAAGAAGTCTGGAGTCAGTGGTAACAGAGCAATTTGAGAGTGACTTTACTGCCAGTTGCTTCTGTTGAAGTACTATAGGCACTCTGCATAAATATCCACAGGAAAACTTTATTTAATGGTTACATGCAGCTGAACAATAGTCAGGAAAGATGGTTGAGTAGCCAGCATGCTAGCCTGGCAATTATAAGAAGTGGGAGACAGTCCTTGCTGCAAGGTACTATTCATTCATTTCTGCATGACCTAGAAAAAGTCATTCTTTGGGGGAGAGTAAAACTGGGGGAGATTCACAGAAGGTTGGCTATAGTTAAGCAAATCTTAGTTTTCCTATGGCTTGTGGAAACAGAGAGGCTCCTCCAGACAAAGGAGCCCAGTTTTTTATCGAGTGACTACAGTTAGCCCTTGTGTAGATGTTCATTTGTCTTCAAGTTTGTCACCTGTAAAACAGAAATAGCACTGCTCCACCTCATGGGAACATTAGAAGGATGAATACTTTCCTCTGCTTCCTAGAGACCTTGACCCACCCCAGGC
Source organism: Cariama cristata (assembly GCF_000690535.1). Classification (NCBI taxonomy): domain Eukaryota; kingdom Metazoa; phylum Chordata; class Aves; order Cariamiformes; family Cariamidae; genus Cariama; species Cariama cristata. The sequence goes on along the minus strand of NW_009611119.1, from coordinate 151,837 downwards.
AGGCACATCACCAAATTCCATCAAACACCATAGCCCGCTCCCCACATGGCTCTCCAGCTTCCCTAGGGCCTTCGGTGGTGAGACTGGGCTTCACATCTCAGTTTGCCTTCCACACAACCTCAGCAGCTCTGAGGTTTGCCATGGCTGCATGTCCTCCCTTTTTTTTAGTTCTCCACAACTTGGAAAATATTAAAATGCATAAGCTGCTTTTAAACATCAGGACAGGGAAGAGACAGGTAGAAGACAGTAGAAAGGAAGGCACAAGAAATCCTCCTCTTGGGCAATATATTTAAACTTCAGTTCTTAGAATTTCTAAAAAAGGAAGAGATTTGTCAAGCTGTATTTTGCTCAAGCAAACACATGGGAAGGGAGGCAATTTTTGCATCCTGGGGCTAAGCATGGAAAACCAATGCAATTCTAGAGTTAGCATGTAGACAAAGGAGGAAACATGTTATTAGGTCAGGCTACACTTGTTTAGACAAAGCCATAGAGAATTTAGGCTATCTTTTAGTTCTCGTAATCAGCCTGAGCAGACAAATCAATGTCTTCTTAAGCTCTTGATAGCTATAGAAAAAATAGTAGTCAGGCTTGTGTTTCCAAAGAGATTTGCGGTTTTAAAGCAATCCATTATACCATCAGGCAATGTGGAAATTTTCTGCAGAATCCATCTACCACAACAGAAAGATTTACAATTTAATAAAATCTGCAGTAGAAACTGAATCTTCACAGACAGAATGTCAGTGTATCTTCACCCTCTCCTCCACACCACAAAGTCTACCACACAGACCCTTGCATTTACGATTTGAGATCACTCTTCTACTCCTTTCTTTTCTAGTCTGAGTGCTTTTTAACACTATCTCTCTAGTTTTCCTCCTTAAGAGGACAGACAGGATCTGTATAAAAAGATTTTAAGGGAAACAGGAAGAATATACCTGCTTAGGCCTGTCTTCAGAGCAAAGTCAACATGACTGAACTGTTGTCTCAGGAATGGATCCCATTCAAACAAATAGCCCTTTTCTTAAAGCCTGACAATTTTTAAAGCCAAGTTGGTGGCAGAAAAGAAGCCAGGGGTCAAAATTCAAGTGAGTATAATTCATTCTGCTAGCAACACAAATACCCTACAGGAGGGAATGCAGGCAACCCCCAGTTGCATACTACCAGAGTTGCAGTATCATCCCGAAGGACCATGCCCAGGAAATTTAAGCAAGTTCTCTCAGTACCTTCCAGCAAACTGCATCCTATCATGGCAGAGGAAGCAATGGGTACATCTCTGAAGTCTCAGGATTGAATACAGGTATGTGCAGGGTGAACGACGCAGCTGGGCTGAGGTTCTAGGGCAGAAGTCTGCAGAAGCAGGCTCATTTCTGTCACCATAACATTAGGTAATGCAAAGCTTTTTTACATCCCCAGCAGAGCAATGAGTGAATCAAATGAACCTCCAGCAACTACTGCAAGAATTTTATTTGCAGACTGCAGTAGTTTGCAGAAATGTCTTTGTACAGTTACTATGAATTTCATATGTCTCTGTGAATGCTATCTGTACCCTGTATTCTTGGGGAATTAAATCACCCATTTGGTAGGAAGACCTAAACACTGGCAGTGTTGCTCAGAAATAGGAGATCAAACAATCAAGAATCCGTCACCTGGACTGCTGAAGGAAGCAATGGGCCTTCAGCCAACAGAATGTGTCTGGTTTTGGACATGTTCTGCAAAAACACACCAAGGGTGAGGGCTTAAATACTGAGGCTGAGATAACATCAGTTACAACAGCAGTGTTCTCCACTCAACCAGACAGTGACAGAGATTGTTTAACAAAGGGGAACTCTTCAGCCAAAAGGAGTCCGTTTGTTGCCAGAGGGCAACATGGAAAGACTTGGTCTTTCCCAGGAATTTAAAACAAACCCAGGGACAAGACCAGAGTCAGACCGCATTCAAAAATCTGATGTTTAATATAGATTTGTCATATTTTACATTTTAATTGTGTGGGTGTTTCTTTTGCTAAGCCTGTTTCCTTAGTGTACTGTCCTGTTGTCTACAAAGGGTGTAACTAGGTAAAATCCACCTGCAAACTGTGGACAATTTGGGAGGCCCAAGAAGCAACCTCTGGTTGAACAGAAGGCCTGCAGTGTTCAATGCCATAGAGATATGTAATAAGGGCACTTAGAACTATTTTAAAAGATGTGTCTTTATGTAGACCCAGGAAAATTAATGCCTATGGGACAATATACTTTGAACTAATCACAATAGTCTGCAGAACATTAAAAGAGAAAGATGAGACCTGCTTTTAATGCAGATTATCATATACATTTACTAAAGGACATGTTACTATTCTGAATGAGTTTTCCAGCTGCAGTTAATAAGCTCTGGCTTCAGCTCCATTTGGGAGAACACAAAGAAGCTCTTTATGATTCCCACACCCTAGAAACAGCTCCACTTTGGTCTGCTCCCCACCATGTGCAGTAATCCCAAGGGAGTCTTCAGTTTACTGGACATTCTTGTTATTTGACCTCTAAGATTTGATAGAGTGGCATAGAAGAGATGCGGCATCTTGAAGAAGCTAGCCCAGTATTTCCAGAACTAGGACCAGGGCAAATGAAACACGTCAGTCTGTGCTCTCTGCACTGGGAAGGCTGCTGCACGCTACTCCAAGACCTTTTCCTTTGTTGACCCTCTCCCGGTGTCCTTGGGAAAAAAGCAGAGGCAGCATGTCTACTCCTCTAGCACAGTGAAAGAGAAAGTTCACAACAGCTTGTGGGCATTGCATGCTCCATGTCCTTCCCATATGTGCACAGCCTGTGCAAGTACGCCTACAGATGAGCTAATACACGCTCAGGCACCTGCTCTCTTGGGTGTGCTCCAGTCGTTCTTGCACTGAACTGTATCAGTGAAGCTAGCCTTGACATCTTGGAACTGCCCTAAAAACCAGTATAGACACAGCAAGTGTGTCAGCAATTCCTAAACTTCCCAATGACAAATGTGCTGGATTCTCTAACCTAAAATGCACGATACCAACCAACAACAGACTGAGCGAGAGTCAAAGAGACCCTTTAGCAAACAGTCACTGCTTCTCCGTTCGCACTGCAGGAGCAAGGAAAGGTCTTCCATTAGTATATTAAGCTAAATAAAATGTTAATTCTGTTTTATAAATGGTTCTCTCTTCCTCATCTGCTCTACAGAGGAAAGTTGTGTGTAGTGGTGTTGTTCTTTTAATGTATATGCTATTATTTGTTAGAGAAGTTAGCATAAGGAAGTATACCTTGTACGTGGAGCAGAAGTGGCTGAGTCTCATGGTGGTTTTAAAGGAACTTTGTTCCCTGTCTCTGGCAGCTGCATCAAGTGTTCCTGAACCTGCCTCTTCCATGGAGTTTACCTGAAATAAAAGTAGCACAGGTCAGGATCTAGAATTGTCATGGAACATGCAGAGCAAAATTTTAGAGTACAGTAAAAGCACAAGTTGAGAAATTTTGCTGAAAAGGCAACAAAACAGTACAACGGATTTTAAGTCCAGTAGGTACCTCTGCATGTCACCATCTTAAGTCACATTCAGTACTATTTCAGTTGAGTGTGAATGTTGCTTTAAGCATGCAGGCTGTTATCTACACCTTTCTGATTCTCCTGTTGCTGAAGAGGAAGCACAGTGCATGTATCAACACACTTGGTCATCCTTCACTGAACCCTAAAGTAATTATAGAGCTCTCCTGTGCTGTGCTGACACATTATTCTGTACAACATAAAAAAAATGCTAAGCCTAAGTCATTATAGACTGTGCTGAATAAAAAATTGGAATACTTGAGACAAATCGAAGGAATAGTATGTTAGGATTACAGAAGAATGTTGAAATTCTAGGAAAGGAATTTCCTAGGGAAGACCTAGGAAATAGGATGCAAGGGGAAGAAGAGATAGGGGAGCCCGAAACTATGTGATTTTATGGAAGGTACGAATGAGAAATCACACGTTTGGTTATGCAAAGCTGTCCATTTTTCTCTGTACAAACATTCGGTGGCCAGGTTCTGGAGAGCACTGAGGAGTCACTAGAGACCAAAATAAATTGTGGAGTTAGAGATATGATATCATCAGCACCAATGTTGGTGCAGAAAGCTGCGTAATCGCAGGCTGATGCAAGTGACACAACTGGATGATTTTTTTATTTAATTGTCAAAAATGAAAACAGTATTGTCTTTTCATAAAAATATTTTCCCCATGTTTCATTGTAGTGCTACAGATGAACAGAAGGTAATCATCTCCTTTTGGATCTCAGTTTCTTGCAAAAGGTTTATAAGAATCATCTCTCTGCCTATAACACATGTAAACTTAAAGTTCTGAGTTTCTTTTTTAAATCATGCATACATTTGAAGAGAGGCATTGAAAAAAAGTTTTCCATTTCTGTGCACTAAATATTTTGACCATTCTCAAGCTTAACAGCAAATCCAAGGTCAAGATCAATGCACACAAATTCCACAGAGCAACACAAGCAGAAATTATGAACTGTACCTCAAAGTAACTGCTGGAGGTCAGGTCTCAGTGAAGCATTTGCACTTGGCAAGAGGTGTTTTCTCTAGCACTGATTTCAGAAAGGTTTCTTACAGCAGAATTTTGCATGTTATTTTCATGACAGAATAGCCGTATTAACATCATCATTCAGTACCACTTTATACCACACATTCTTTACTATGGTCTTTATATTCCTGGATGATCCAAAAATTATGTCCCTCTGTAACCAATCACAGTAACTGACACATTTCATGGATTTTTCTGTATAAAACTGATGCCACATACCAACATGGCCCAGCACAAATAAAGTGCAAGGGAAAAGACTGATGCTTTCTCTATGGTTTAACACCACTAAGACTAGAGCAACAGGTGGATTTATGGCTACCCCCTAGCCATTCTTCTACCCCCATATACATGTCTCATAAGAAAGCACAACGGTGAACTTTCCAGTGTTAACGTAAAGCTTGTGGAATGCAGTTAACTGACTGGTTTGGCTAGATGTTGGAACAATTCCATCAGCTTCTTCACCTCACTGCTAAAGCAGTTCTGATAAAATGGCATTTTAGCTATGTATTACTGTTCATGCTCAGTAAAAAAGAAAAAACTGCAAATGTAGGGTAAGACTTACCCAAGACAACCTGAGGTACCCTCTCCAACTGACTGATCTCCTCCTTGAAAGGTAAAGTCTATATATTAATCTCACCTCAAAATAGCAACATAGGGTTCTAAGTTTACTGCTGTAATGGCTGTCAGGGCAAATCAAACCAGGTCATCTCAGAGTCAATGAGGACTAGAAGTGGCTTGTCAGTACATTTGAGAGAAAAGAGTGAGCAAAGAGTATGCTAATAAATCTCTGTTGACCCCTAAAAGCCCTAACCTCAGCTACAACCAGTTGTTTCTGAGTTCAAGGATCCACTGTTGCAGCTGAATATCCTTTCTCTCTGGTAGTGCAAACGTTAGAAGAGTAAATATTAAGAGCTGTTGGTGGCTCTGACCAACTGTACGGATGCTTCTATTGGGAAAATCCCTGCTTTCACTGGATTGCCTACTTTTGCTTCTGCTCTGTGCCACAAGTGTCACACAAGACAAATAGAAAAGGGCCCAAGGACTAGACTGAGTCTTTCAAACTGCCAAAATACTTGCAACATACTGCAACATCTGTACTTTTCCTGGACCAAACCTCACTGATATTACAGATTCTGATGCTGGAATTGGCTGAAAGGCACAGTTGATGTAGCCAGACCAGAACTCCAGATCACACTCCCAGATGAGCACGTTGGCTCAACATTTTGACAGCAGTGCAGAAAAACAGTGATTATTTTTGTCATTAGAAGAAATGCAGATGGTATATAGCTGGAGTACTGCTATCAAGTTCTAGCCTATAGCCCTTCTAACGTGCCAAGCAGGAACTACCACACCCCCACAGTGCTCAACAATAATTTATTCTTTATACTATCACAAATCACATTCTGTCCCTTAAAAACTTTTGTTCAAGGACTTCACAACCAATTCAGCTAGGCGAATGCTGATTTCAGTGTAGCTAGTAAACAGAGGGATCATTCAGCAATCCTCAAAACTGGAGGCATAACAGGATTTTGCCATCAGAAAGATGAAAGGATAGGACAAGGACTGGGCTGGCCTGCAATAGGAAAAGGAGAGTAAGGAGCAGGACTGATCAGAGAGCCAGGCTGAGCACCTTGGAGAGTGGTGCTGGCAGTTTCTCTTGTACAGGGGGATTAAAAAGTTTTCAACTGTGGTGGATTGACCCTGGCCAGAAGTCAAGCACTCACACAGCCTCTAACTCACCCTACCCTGCTCATTGGGATGGGGGACAAAATAGGAAAAGCAAAAGCCAGAAAACTCATGGGTCGAGATAAAGACAGTTTAATAGCTGAAGGAAAGAAGAAATAAAAAAGTGATGTGAAGACAATCATTCACCAACTCCCACAGGCAGACTGATGCCCAGCCAGGCTCCAAGCAATGGCCGCATTGGAAGAAAAAGCCCTCACCTTCTTCTTGCTTTTATTGCTAAGCATGACATTATAAAGTATGGGATATCCCTTTGGCCAATTCAGGTCAGCGGTCCTCCTGTGTCCCCTCCAAACCCCCAGCCTACTCACTGGCAGAAGGGTTAGAGTGGGAAAAAGAAAGCTGTGACACTGTGCAAACACTGTTTAGCAATAGCCAAAACACTAGTGGGTTATCAACACTGTTTTGGACACAAATCCTAAACACAGCACCATACCGGCCGCTACGAAGAAAGTTATCTCCTGCTCAGCCAGACCCAATACATCAACTTAGGCAAAACAAATTCCCCAACACTCCTCTCAACTTTTAGCTTGAACCAAAGAAAAGGAAGAAGAGCAATGTCTTCCTTGGTAAGACAGTGAGTAAAGTTGTGTTCCAAGCAAATGGGCAATTTGGGAATAGTATTACAACACAATTCATCGGATTATTAGTGTAGCATATTGAAGTGCCAATCCAGCATTTCCTAGTCACATTAAGAAATCATTATTTCACTTAAGAAAGATAGGCTTTATGGTTACCAACAAAATTTGAGCTTGGGAACAGACAGGAATATGCTGTATATAACTGATTTAGAAAGTCTGAAACTGTATCCTCAAGAAAAAAAAATCATTCACTGTCTGGGACACAATCAAGGACTGTTGGTGCATTCCTAACCAACGTCATTTTTATGTATGGCTGTGTAAGATACAACATCTAGAATGCAGGAGGTCTGGTTTGGCATCCAAACCTCTGGATTATGCCTCTTTTGGGACAATGTCACTTGCTAGTCAGCGCAGTCACCTCACAGCTGTTCCTATGATAAATTGCACAGCATTGTACCATGGAAATTGGTCTTCAGTGCTTTATACCAATTGTTGCTTATTAACCAAATGACTTGAAACACCAACAGAAAAACTACGAAAATAAAGTAATTATGGTTGTGGGATTACAGCTTTTCAGACCAGGAATCCAGGACTCCTAAAGGGAAAGAAGGGTGCCTCATAAAATACTGGTGACTGTAGTTAACCAAGGGGGGGGGGGGGGGGGGTCACTAAATAATGGGGTTCTGTTTCATCAGGCAGGATAATTAAAAGTGCAAACAAGGAGCTCCTGTTCTGTAGATTGCTCAATGGTGCGAGATCACAGCCACAGGTGGAGGGTGAAGAAATACAAAATTTCCACAAGAGGGATATAATTCCTGTGCAATACATATCTTAAAATCATCGAGGACCGAGAAGCTGAGAACAGACACCAGAAAGCCGAACTTGACAGACAAACACTGCTAGATGATAAACCAAGGACTTTTTCATAGCAAGGATCTGACAGTAAAAACCAACCTTTCTGTTCTAGCGCAGCCAGCTCAGGGCAACACAAAGGCACCATTACAGCTGCCTGGAAGGAAAATATTGAGGTCTCTCCTACATTGCCTGGTGAGAACTCAAGTATCCAGCTTTCTAATCTCAGTTCTGTTACACTTTTACAGAGTAACCCTGGTCAAATCATCTCAGAGCAAAATCGAAGTGACAAAGCCCTTTTGTCATGGGGGATTCTGTAATCTGCAAAACATTCTGAAAGCACCAAAGCCTTAAGTACTTTGTGGCGTTCTTCCCCAGCATGAGTGAGCTTCTTCATGGTGGCAATTTCTGCCCCTCTCCAGAGCAAAAGGTGGAAGGAGAATATCAACACAACTACTCTTGACACGACATTTTATAATGCAGTTCATTGCTCTGCTTGACTCTGGGGTAAGAGTCATGGAAGGACTTGAGGCTGGAGGTGTGCCCAGAATCATTCGGAGAATATTCCGATCTTTTCTGTGCATGACACATAACAGGCATCCTAAAGGAAGAGCTAGTGCCATAAATCCTGGGTAGATTCAGTGAACACAATCTTTTACACTGGGAAAACTACAAGAGCAGTTGTTTTTCTACAAGTGATGATGACATTGATAGGAGGAGGAGGAGGCTGCTTCAGTGCTCTGCCTGTGGGCTTGCAAGTATGCTCTTTTCATCTGCCCCAGCAATACAGGCTCCAAGGCTGTCTGGAGGAAACAGAGAAAAATTTCACTCCCCATGTATACAATCTTGCAAAGGGAGCATTAGTTCCCTCAATCCTGAACTTAACAGATATTATAAAGGTTAAGAAAAACAATTTTAGGTTGAAAGAAAGTATCAAAGCATTCCTCGGTGCTTTATTCAAAGACAAAGACGAAGGAAAAACCTTGGAAATGGAAGCAGGGCATCCCACTAGCTCAACTGAATAAAAGATCAAAAGGGGAAAAGCTGTGTGAAATAATTCCCCATGTAGAACTCAATTTGCATTGACACTCAATTTATGGATGAATGAATGATGGAGATCAGCTTAAGGGAAGTGAGCCCCAATCACCATCATTATTATTATATGAGAAAATACAATCACGGCAGTCAAAATACTCACTAAAAATACCACCTTCAGCCCAATCTGCCTTTACAGTAATTCTATGTTTATGCAATTTCAATTTGTGAAAGACGTATTGAGTTTCATGACCACCTACAAAGAAAACAATATTTTCTTTGAAGGACATGCTTGCGTTTTAAGATCCAGGAACACCAATGTTGATCCAGTAGAAGAGGGAACTGATTTGCCCCTTTGAATGTATTTAAACAAAGGGAACTCTTTCTTTGTCTACTCTCTATTCTAATATTAGATTAAAAAATGCTATGCTTAGTCTCCAGCAAAAGCATAATCATATACAATCAATATTTTAATGGTAACTAATCTATTTATTATTATTATGGACCTAAAAGGTTCCTAGAAATATGTATGGGGCTGTCCGAACCCGGACAAGTTAATGCATAACATACAATGCAGGCGAATGATGCAAAGCATTTAATGCAAGTGAAGCCTTGGTAACAGCAAAGTCAAGCCTGCCATGACTAGTAATAAAGATGTGCCAGAACAGAACAAGACCCACATCTGAGGCAGCATTTCTCAATGAAAACTGAGCTTCTGGTCCATGAGACCGGAACACATGACAAGTCAACTAGTGACATAGCTGTAATAATCTAGCAGTGTTGTCATTTAAGTACAGGCCAAAACAAGTTATTATTTTCTTGTAATTATAAAGCATGTACTACCTAATTCTCAACAAAAGTTACATACATGGAGTTAGCTAAATTGCTGCATCAGACCTAACTGACATGTGGTTAGGAATTCAAAAAACATGGCTGCCTTTCCATTTACCTATCAACAGTGCAACTGATGTAATGAGACAGTATAATTTACAAATGCAGAGATATTGAAAAACTAATTCGTGGAAACCTACTTCTCCTCCAGGCTGCACAACGCATTCACTATTTATCACGAGCATTGCTCAGAAAGCATTCATAACTGGTCCCACTAACTCGCATCGTGTGCTTGCTGCAGCCAGGAAGCCATCTGCTTCCTGACCGAATCACTCCCAGGCCACAAGCAGCCTTCCTCACGTTCTGATTCAAACATATAAATATTCACACCAGCATTCACAGATGGATATATGTTGGCAGGACTATATATAACACTTTCCTTCCTGGGAACTAAAGCTTTTTAAGAAATAAATTTGTTGTGGTAAGGGAAAAGGAGTCAGGTATTCCGTAAAGTAAATGTATGTGAACAGACATTTGGAAACCTTCCTTTTAAGTGATACTCGCCCACCTTTAGTCACAGCCATTCTGCCTAAAAAAGGAAAAAAATAAAAAGAATAGTCATAGCAAAATCTTTTCCTTATCATATGCCTCTCCATCACATCTGTCACTCCCAAGGCTTTTCCACTTAATAATTCTCAAACCATACCAACAAGTACAATCTGCAAACAAATCATAAAACCTAAACAAACAGAACAAGTTAATCTATTGAAATTTAAAAAAGCTGTAATGTCATAATAGGGCTGTGCTGATCTAAGACCATACTAATTTTAAAAGTCGAGGTCACCCAAGGCCACCAAACCTGAAGCCTGTTTATTTGCAACAGTTGTTAATTGTATTTCACCTCACTTTGGTTCTTCCCTCATTTGTATGTCAAACACCTTTGATGAAAGAGGTAATTAAACATTTCCAAAGCTATCTGCAGTTAATATTATGGTTTTAACAAAAATAAATAATGCAGTAATAAAGCTCAACTGTCTGATTACTCCCACTTTTTTATCTTTTTTTTTCCTTCTTATAAGTGAAGAGCAAAACTGCGAGATCTAGCTTCAGCTTTGCCCTTGAAAATCAGGTAATGTTGTACAGTGTGTTTTGAATTCAGTTCGCACTCACAGCACACATGCACACAGCTGTCATCCCACTTTGATAGCAAGAACAGACTAAGATTAGAGCAGTAAATGCCCATGACCTTGAGAATTATCACTACTGATGTAACAAGTACCTTATTGGTGTGTAGGCACATACAGGAAGTTAAACCATTAGAGTCTGATCCTCACAGCTATTGTTGCATCTCCTGGAAGACTCGAGAAAGGCTATTTTTAAAACTGTATGGCTTCAGGGTCAAATTGTGCTTGCTTAAAACTCTTTCCAACTAATGGTTTTCCTCTCTTGCAAGTACTTAGTGACTTTGCTGGTTTTCTTTTACATAGAAAGGACTCAGAAATGACAATGATAGCTGCATAAAACCATAACCAGATGTACAATACTGAGCATAGTTGTTCACAGATACTCTAAAACAAATTGAAGTCTCAGTTCCCAGGCACGTCTGTACTTGGTAATAAGTTCCTGAGAAAAGCCGCTCGAGTAGCTAGTGTAGCAGAAAGGAAGCCCTTTTCAGAGCTTCATGTTTCCCTTTCAGATCCATTTCTATGTGCTTGGGGCCAAAGAATGTTTAAAAAATTAAGTCTTAACAAGTAAAAGCACTCCTGCATTCCAGAAGGAAGACAGTGAAGGGAAAGGAAGACACGTATCCATAGGAAGCACAGGGCTATGTATAGCCAAAGTTCATGAGAGGTCTTAGTCTTCTTTAAACATCAGCTTTTCCTGGATTTTGTCTGTTTATTAATAGCCTCACATCTAGCTGTTAAAAGTGTAGAGAATATCCTTAAAATACGAAATGAACTGCATAACTGTAGCTCTTCCAGTTTTCTCACAGCATTGCATATTTAATATTTCTCTTTAGGCTGCAGATCCTGTGAGGATAGAGGAATGATAAGGCAAGATTTTCCATTTCCATTAGAAATAGTTTCTTTTTATCACCCATGGTTGCAGAGAAAATGCACTCACAAATGTATTTCAAAAGCACTCTACAGGCTGAGAAACTAGGAAGGAAGGGAATCCAAAGTGTATTACTGTATATAATCCCAAGGTATGGGGCTGCGGGTGGGGAGGGAGGAAATCAGCACATTCAAAGCCTCAGAAGCGATGGAGCTAGCAGTATGACCTGACTTTGAAGACCATCTGCAAACAACCACCTTCATTTCAGGTACTGATGTTTCAGATGCCAAGGATGATACTTCAGGTGGTGACACTGCTTATGATGCCACTCTTCGGCAGAAAAGAGAGGACTGATCACGTCAGCAAGACTCACGTCAGGCGTGGTTTGTATCATTCAAACTACATGTACATCATTCATTGTGGTTCAGGCTACCAAAGGTGGGCTCAGAAAGCTAAAATTTAGAACTGCAAACCTTTTATGCTATACAGCAGGGTTACAGCAAGGTGTAATTCATTCTCTTTGGAGAGGAAATTCAACTTTCATAAGCCTGGGGAACCAATAAGGCAAAAGTGTTTCAAATAGATGTTGCAGAAAAAAAGCACAAAGATAGCACAGGAGAGAGACAAAGAAGGGACAGATGATTGTAAAGGGCAATGCTAGTCTCTCTCTATACAGAGGTGTTATTTGCTAGCAACGGCTTTATTAAAGGCACTATCAATCTCTCTTTGAACGTAACAGAGTATTTTTGCCACAATTTCCCACTCTCTGCCTGAGCTGTACCAGGAGAAGCAACAGTGACTGGCATGCTAAATTTGGGTGTCACACTGACATGCTTGGCACAGGATGAAATGTCTGTGCTGGAAGCTGCAAGCGGAGCTGGGTTCACATCACCAATTCCCAGCTGATGAAGCACACTGTGGCTGTGGGCAAGGCATCAAATCAAGCTGAATGTGCTCTGCTGGGCTTGTTCGCTTAGCCCCAGCAGCAGCACTGGCCAGGGCCAGCAGCAGAGTGGGAGAAAAATCACTGGCAGCATCACGGGGGGCCATGGAGCAAGGCATGCGGGAGGGGAAGGACCAGGGGAGATAAGAAGGCAGCAGTAGCCATTTCAGACAGCAGAAGGGGGACACTGGCTTGAAAAGGGCAAACGCGAACAGAGCAGA
>NW_009611119.1:130324-138988 GCF_000690535.1 Cariama cristata | reverse complement strand
CAAGAGAAGAGGGTTGGCCCAGCCACAACTGCGAGTGTCATTCCAAAAGCTTTGAGAACCAGTAGCCCATTCATTTATCCCCTTAGTTGCTATCACCGGCAGAGCCGAACCAAGGGTAGCAACAGTGGGGAGTTCGGGCAGAAGTTTCCCAGCCTGGACACAGCCCATGGTTCTATTATGTCTCTCTATAATGAAGCATTTCACTGATGCCAAGACAGTTCAAAGAGCAGATACTCTGAAAATGGTGTTCTCAGCTGTGTTTTTCAGCAAACCGCCTCACAAGCAAGACTCATTCACAATTAGTTATGTTGGCAGCCAGCATTACATTGCACCTAGCGAGACACATACAGTAACTGAATGTGACATGCCACCATAATGACAGATCAAACTAGGACGTTTCAGAAGACAAAGTGCTCCAATACGAGTGGCTTAAAGAGGCACTAAAGAATTTATGGAGAATGAAACGCAACTTCAGGGAGGGTGATGGAATTATCAGCCTCACCACGAGCAAACACGGAGCCAAATGGCAGGATCATATAATCCCATGCTACTGACAGAAGCCTTGTTGGGAGTCTCGATACATTCATCTTCTTAATTGAAGCTGAGCTGAACTGATTTGATCACATTAGTACCGTCAGACAAAAGAAAACATTCAGAGAGGAAATTTTAAAACTTTTTAAAGTGTTTGAACAATGAGATTTTTAAATTAAGAATGAAAGTTAAATGCAGTCAGTGAGTAGGAGCTGGTAGAAGTTTTTTTAATCAGAACTTTCATTTTTCTTTTCAGTATAGATATATTTTTGTAAAGATGTTTGGTTTCCTTTAAATATTTTCAAATTTTCACAAGAGAAAAAAGAAAGGATTTTAGAGAAAAAAAAAAAAAGTGCTTTCTAAAAAGTCATTCCTCCTCCCTCCAAAAATCCCCACCTGTCTTTCCAATGAAAGTTCAAAAACCCTTTATGGATTAAATACAACTCTCCACTCCCTTCCCCACTACCGCACACCGCCTTACTTCAAGTTGCCCTCTTACTACAAGGACTAAGAGTCTGATTCAGTGACAGTTGACTTGACTTTAATGACAGCTGAAAGCACTCCATTCTCTGTGGAAACGAGTCAATGCCTCACAGTGTAAGTCCTTAAGACCTGGCGTGGAGCACTGCCTTTATTCCAGTTTGCTACCTGCAGGCAGGAGGACGTATGGCCAGCAGCATTGGGTAACTGGTGCTCATTTTCTGCATGAGGAGCAATGGCATTAAAGAGGCTCTGGCAAGAACTGGGCAACGGGGCAGTTTTTGTTATGCAAGATTGATCTGGTAGGGCTCAGCCACCAACCAAAGCAAAGCCCTGCCAGGCTCCTTGGCTCTGTGCTGGCAACTGCAGCCCGTGCTTTTGGCATCTGTAAATGCTCCCCTGCAACACAGCAGAATCAGCTTCACTTCCTCCCCTACAGAAGACTTCCTATGAGACCCTGATAAAGTCACATAAGGACAGAGTTTTAAAAGTATTGAAATTTTTCAGTTGTAATGTTTTTAAACAATACAGACCGGGCTTGTAGGTGTTGATGTTTTAGAAGGATAATGCTTACTCCAGCAAGGCAAGGAACAGCAAAATGTGTGACCAAGACAAATGCATACAAGTTGTGAGGTATCCAAGTAGTACACCACATGGGATATAAGAACCACACACAGGTTCTGCTGTGTAATTCACATCCTCGCTATTAGAACAACTACAGCATTTACATCAAAAAATTATCTTTTAAATATGTAAACGTCCTTACCTACTTCCTACAGGTTTGCACCTTCTGTTTGGGGTTTCTTCTCTGTTGCAATAACCTGAGCCTCACATGTCCCTCACATCATACCCACTAGGCAAGAAATGCCATATGCTGTGGGTTATCTGTAGATACATGTATGCATATTGGCAGGGCAGCGTGTATGTGCTGTTTGATTAGTTAGCTTATGCAACTGCCAAGTTTTCCTCTCATCTCCCACAATATGGGCAGCATTTGGATAGATTTTCTCTTCACTGATGCCAGTTTATAAGTACTTAATTATCTTTAACATAATTTCAAATTTGCCTGAAATGTGGAGAGAAGGCTCTAAACTTAGAAGACACACAAAACAACTGCATAAACTTCATTTTTTTTTTATATAGGTAGACTATAACAGCGTGAGCCTAAATCATTTAACAAGGGGTGCCAGATGGCACCCATTGGTATGTCTGATATACAAATGCACTGCTTCACATTTTGAAAGCTATGCAGACCAGAGAAGAGGAACAGAAAGCCACCAGCACATCCTAATCCATATAAACAGAAGCCCATGGAGTGCTGGCTTCTGGCTGCCAAAGTGTCTTAACAAAATCTGCCTCTTCAACATGCACAATGTCACAGTACAGCCAGCATATCTACAAGAATAAAACACTGTATTTGCACAGAAACCCAAGACATTATTGGAGATGACCTGAGCCTCCATTTTCATTCTTAATGTCACAGGCACTTCCAAACACCTTAAATACTAATTTAGGGAGGAGATGTATCTACATTGGGACTGCACAGACTTTTTCCTCTCACATGACATGGAGTACATGGCAATAACACGGAACAGGAGAGGATAAAGGAAACCTGCATAGTCCTTCCATGGTCCACTCTGTGTCTTCCTCGAAGGTACTGAAAGCCTGAACTGAGCCCTGGCCCTGACGGCAAATAGAAGGCATCACGGGGAGACTACATGCAAAAAGAATTACTGGGTGGACACCGGTAGTATATACTCAGAACAAACATCTTTAAGTACAGAAAACACATGGAGTACGAGGCCTTATGTTCTTCCTCCATTAGGAAAAATCATAGGCTTGAAAGAAGCCATAAGGAGGCCACTATCAATTTTGAGCTGGCATAGGCTACCTCTCACTTACAAGAAGGATTGCTTCAGCTCTCATCGAAGCATGGAGCTAGGCGTTAAATGAATGCCTCCATTCTCCTCTACTTTCTTCGGGCCTGTGATGTCCTCTCTTAGAGGGCAAACCACAGAATATCTCCCCCGGAAACTTCCTCAGTGCTCACCTGGAGTCTGAGCTTATACTGACCTCCCGTACAGTCACACCCTCCATTTAATCCAGGGAAGCTGTAGCACACCAGGCTCTCGCCAGGGCTGAGGCCACTTGGTGCATTGCAGGAGGCAGTCAGGAGCTTCCACAGCCCAGCTTCTATTCGAGGCCGGCAACAAAAATCCAACTGCTCAGGCACAGCTGCAGCAGCAAGGCTCCTTTTACTGAACTTGCCTCTGATATGCCAAGCCCTGCTGAGCCTGTGGAAATCAGGTTTACAATAGCAGCTGCAGCCATTAGCTCCCTCTTTTGTGATTTCCAGCATTATTATGCTGTTTGCGAACTTCGTTTTAAATGACCAGACTATAGGCTGGGAGAGATGAGACTTAGCAAAAAAAGCACATGTACACACTGACACACAAAGTGTGACAAACCCCAATGGCAAGGTTGTGCTAACAGCTTGTTATTTAGTGACATAAAATCACTGCTAAGATAATACAGGCAGCCTAAAACTCTAGCAGCTCTTTGACCGAGACAACAGACAGACTCAGAAAAAGCCCCTTTCACGTCATTCCACACGGCAGTTAAATGCATACAGGACACAAAAACCTCAACGAAAACAACTACCTTTCTTTCTGTCAGGAAAAAAATACACCCATTTTGCTCATACATGATGCACAGGGGGTAAAGCACTCTTGTCACAGAGGAAAAAGGCTGAAGCATGTGTTGGAAAAGTTTTGCTTTAAATTGGACTTCTAAAAGCTGCTCTTGGAAGCAGCTGTTCTTTACCCTCTTCCCTCTCCTATACAGAAGAGCCTTCTACTTTCAGCCTAAGTCTTGACCAGGACATCAGGGAGCACAGCAGCAAAACCAAAACTAAATACATGTATCTAAATGCCTGTTCCATATTTGAAAGCTGAACAGACTGTGGTTACGCAGTTGCACATTAACTGATACAATTGCACTTGTGCAATCATCTAATGTGGACATAAATTTAGAGCTTCAAAGGTGTGTAACAGATCCCTGTGCATATGGAAATAGAGACTATGTGGAAGATGCAGAGCCCACTGGGGCGGTTTATGTCCAACATGGCATATTACTTCAGGCACCAAATTGTGTTTATGTGGCCCTAACTGCATGCAGAGCTGGTGCAGGTGTGGAAGCAATACCGCTATACTCACGTGGCAATACACCTGCGAACGCGCCAAGCACAGTGCAGACGGGCTCTGCTGCTCCGCCAGGAGCCAGCTCCAGTCCAGAGTTGGGCCTGAGCTGTTTCCACACAGCTGTTGGTACAACACGCTCTCCAGCGCTCCGCAGCACACACAGGGCTGCGTACCACGTGTGCAGCCCCGTTTCTGCACAACTATCCTGCTCAAGGACACAAGCTGCCTCCAGGCATTTGTGCCTGTAAACCTTTCCAGATGGGAGCGCGCTGAATAGTACAAAGACACCAAAGCTGGTTTACATGAGCCCCCTTTCATTCAGAAACAAGAATATCAAAGGTTCCATAATCCAGGATATCCTTGTTCCCCATTGCTGTATGCAACGACAGCCATGCAGGAGAAATGCAGATGCCATTAATCCATGCATATCCATGCTAACAGCACAGCTGAAGAGGTACAGGCGTTGCTGTCAGAGGAGCTGTGTTAATTTACGTCATCTAAGGATCAGTATGCAAGGGAATACACTAGAACAGTGGTGGCAAGGATGACTGCAGTCACAACCAATTTGTTCCTACTGAGCCAAAAGTATAATTTCTGATTTGGCAGGGCCAATAAGCAACTGACCCACTTACACCCCTTGTTTACAACAGTTTGGCTCTGTAACCTAGGGAGGGAGACAGCCCAGCATACACCACACTTCACTCTATGGCTGCTAATTGTCTTGGATGACTCTCTATTTATATAATTTACTTGGTGTGTCCTGCCAAGAAGACACCTGAGCCCTACATAATCTGCTAATGCTGACTTTAATGATCCATGTCCAGCATATGGGCACCACCATTCTCATCTTGCTCCCCCAGCTCCCCAATAAGTCCCTCGCCCATCTGTGCAGAAGGACAGATGAAATGATCAAGGACTAACAATGGCAAGGCCCAGGATGGAGTGACCATACCCAGTTTGAACACAGCTCCTGTGGGATCTGACGGGCCTCCTCAGGGAAAGCACCCTGCAGATGAGGCCTCACTCCAGAGACCTGATCTCTAGTGCAGGCAGCTGAATTATTTGTAGCAAAACAGTTGATTCAGTCAACTTAGACTCTTCTTCTGATCCTTGAAATGTAAAATCTGTAGGATCACATTTGTGAATGAGTGTATCGTTCAGCTGGTTTCAGTGGGCAACAAATCTATTCCAATTGATGAAGCTGTTGGGATGTCTTCCTGATGCTTTAGAGCTTAGCTGTGAAAACTTAACCTCAATTATGTACCTTTTGTAAAGGGATGAACCTAAGCCTCAGTAAAACCTGCAGCTTTGAAAGTTTCAAAAACTTTCAAATTAGGCTGAAATCTAACCTTGTAAAAGGTGTGTATTTAGACCAGGTGCTTTTTAATCCATTACAAGTAACAGATGTTTTTGACTGATGTGTTTGTATCTTCTCATAATACCAGGACAGGCACTGCAAGCTTTGAATACAAATGGAGAGATTTTATTCCCATCAGGAATATGACAGCTGCTTCATACTCATTGCCTAACATATAATTTAAAAGAAAAACTATGACAATCGAAATACTTAAAGTTTGTCAAAATGTAGTTTGATGCCATCTGAAAAGCATCATGTTTGTTACCAGTGTACGTCCCAACAAGTCTCTACCATGTAGCCAGTACTCCAAGAATGGTGCTTTAGATTTCATAACACGTCACTATCTATTAGTGAGACATTTGTGCCACACTATACGTTATCTCAGACTCTAAATACATCATTCTCTAAGGGCCCATTTCTTCAGCTATGTCTGTCAGTACCCCTTCCTCACATTTTGTCCCACTAAGGCCTGTCGTTTTAATTTAATGGATGAAAGTGCACAAGATAAAGCTAGATTACTAGGGTGATGACAACCCGCACATGAAGAGCTCAGAATATTTACAAAATAGGCCAAACTGAACATAATGACAGTCAAATGTTTATCACTGCTGGAACAGAAGAGTGCATTGCTATTGCTAATTCTCCCTGTTCTACAGTTAAAAAACTTTAGTCTCCAGGATGGCGAGTGAAGAAATATTTACCAGCATAACATGTATGCACTATACCACAGAGCTGCAAGCACATCACATGCAAAGATACTAAACGTCGACACTTCAGCCTCGAGCAGGTGCCTGCATTCAAAAACAAATGTATTGGTAACCTTCCTGCCACATGTATTTGGCAGAAAACTCTATGTTCAAATATAGGTTCCTCTATAGCCTCAAGAATGGCTCCTCTAAATATTAACTAACATCAGGAATGTAGGAAAATGTAAACAGCTTCCCTTGCCACTCTAAGCAGATACTGCTTTCCCTTTTGTAAATACTAAGTGTGGATATAAAAGAAGAAAAGCTTTTTAATATTAAAAAGAGAGGAAGGCAGAGGAAAGAAGCACTACCTGATGGTGGAAAAGCCAAAACCCAGTATTTTCAATTTTACATGTCAATACCAATGAACACCAAATACCTGCTTTTCAAGGCTTCCTGGCAGTATTCCCTTGCTTTGGTTTCCCAACGAGTCTTCGGTCACTTCACAAAGGCAAACACCTTTTTCATTCGTTACTGTTCCCCCCTCACTGTATCCTGTATTTGCCAACCACCTCGCAGTTTGTTGGCAAACACTAGCAACATCCAAGCAAGTCAGTCAGGTCCACACCCAGCCTCTCAGAGAAGGTCTTCTCCTGCATTTCTGGAACATTTTATTGCTCTGTGACATTTGTGCCACATGACACATCACTCAGAAGACACAAGTCGGTTCTCTCTGTAGTAGGTAACAAGATGTTTCCTCCTTGAAATTCTTTCGTCTTGTCCTGCCTCGCTACTCTCACAAATGCTGCCTTCACATATTCCTTCAGTAAACTTTTCTAGATATGCTTCTGGACCTCTCATTAGCTTTAACAGCAACAGAGCCAGGTTTTCATTCTCCTGACCAAAACTTCTTGTACCATGGATGAAGAAGAAATCTGATCCAGATACCTATCAGACATCAGTTCTATCACGATCAACAAGAAGGTTCATTAGCATTCACAATCCTGGTATACAGGTAATACGACAGTTAATAATCAGTACTACACTTGGCTCACCCTTGACGCTTTACAACACATGACTCAGATAACTTGATGCACGTATCTTCACTTACAATGCTCTCAGTGCAATTACGTAACCTCTGATATCACACAACAGAATTAATATTAGTCGCAGTTTATTGACCCATATGCCTGAAGTGTATGGGAGGTACCACTTCAGCTAACAGATCACACATAACCTTTCTTCCCTCTGTTTTGCCAATGGGTGGTGGAAGACAGCTCCTTCTCAGTGGGGCCCAGGCCACACGCTTAGGCGGAGGCATGACTGGAAAACCCAGTACCAGCTTAGCAGAGAGAAGCATGCAATAGCAATGCAGCTTTCTCCTTAAAGTGTGTATCAATAAACACTGCTTCAGACTCTCCATGTGTGTATGTAACTTCACTGTGTGTGAGACAAGGCATTAATACCCAATTTACAGCAAGAAGGTAGAAGTTTGGCAAACTTCCTGGTGGAGCAAGAAGTCCTCTACTTCACCAGTGCATGAACTGCTGGTGCTACCAATACCTGCAGAAGAAAATTTGGGAAACATTTACTTTGAAAAGCAAATCCTCAGCCTAGAAACACAGTCACAGAGTGAAGAGTTCAGATTTCAGGGCTTAAACTGATTGTCCCAAAGATGCTGCTCCCAGAGACCCCTCCAGACCTGGCACAAAATGGGCCCTTTTCAGCTAACCTAAAGACAGACAGGATTGCACAGTTGTGTATGCTGGGTGTCTGTTTACGGGCTGAACCTTCCATACTGTTAGGATAAAAATAAGACCTTTTTCAATACTGATAATTAGATCAACTTATTCTATAAGCTAAAAAAGTCAGCAGGCCCTGAGAGCCCTAGGCAGCTTAACTAATGCATGATATTAAGCATTAATATCCCAAGAATATGAAAAGGTTAAGACATGTGGTTACCTTTTTGTTTCCAGTTTTCAATGAAGAGCAATAGGCTGTTTCTCACTTAGCAGTCATGAGTTACAAGTCCTTAGTCACAAAGGAAAAACCCAGTCCATTACATTTTCTTGATGATTCAGGCAGACCCCTGTATATTGTTCTTCACTTAAACATTTTGACTGATTCATTGAAATGATCAGATTCATTTCAATTTACAGCTTCTTCCTCCCCTCCCAACAAAGCTCTGAAACTGGCATTAAGGCTAAAAAGCATGACAATTCATAACTCCCACTTCTTACTATTTGGTAAATGGCTCCTATGTGACTGCTTTTGCTTTTCTAGAGAGTCATCATCTTTCACTGCTTTTGCATCCATCAAGCATCTGTAGTTCCCCCAACCATACATCTACTGCTATCCGTGCTACAGCCTCTATTAATTTGTCATCTCTCACGTACGTAATATGCTAGTC